>NC_091468.1:9825377-10102877 GCF_027789765.1 Dendropsophus ebraccatus
GCCGGCAGTGTGAGGTGCACACTGGGGGTAGTAGTACATCTAGTAAAGATGAACGCTACTCTAACATGCTCAAGACCAATAGTTCGGCATTTGATTACCGGTGGCTGAAGACGTTGGATGCCACCCTAGGGAGTCCTAGTGGACACAGCCTATGGCCTATGGCTGCATCAATGTTCTTCTGGACTCTCTAGTTCTGCATTCATCTTCTTCAGCCATTGGTAATCAAATGTTTAACAATAGGATTCGAGCTTGCTCAAGTAGCGCTCATCTCTCACATTCAGCAAAGTCTATGGTGGCTTTATGGTCTGGCTGGACTCTTTATGTCCTTCTGTAGTTCTGTGGAACACCCCATAAGACCGGCCATTCTGGAAATGCTGTGACCACGGTCTCCAAATCACTACTTGACCTTTATCACAGTTGCTCAGATCCTTCTACCCATTTCAACTTCAAGGGCTGACTGGTCACTTGCTTCCTAATATTTCCCACCCCAGTCTCCATTGTCACCAGAGCATTCATGTTACTCCCTCCACCAGTTGTGGTTTTATTGTTATGGCTGATGGCTAAGAGGGTTTGGTTTAAGAGCTCACAGTTTTTCAAAATTGTGACTTGGTGTAAGAGCATTGCTTTGGTGTAAGAGCTCTCTGTACTGGGTGGTAGGAAGAGTGGGGGAGGGGCAGGGTCTGCAAAGTGAGGTCTACAGCCCTGTACTCTGACCCAGGAAGTCTCCCTCACCTTCCAAATCATGGCAGATCCACTTCAGGCTGGGGCTTACATCAGAGGACAGGACTGTGGGGGTAATCTCTTCATAGCTGTAACCCCTCTCTCCCCGGACAGAGAGCGCTGCATGTATGTACCCACATCTGTCCTGCTCATTCCTTCATGCTCCCTGCAGTCTCTGTCCGCCCTTGTGTTTCCCATCCTCTCCATTACTGTACAGTAACTTATATATCACAGATTCTGATGTTTCTGAATGTTTGTTTCATCTGTTCTACATGTTATTCAGAATAATAAATAATTATTTTTGGGGTGTGGAACCAATTGTCTGCATTTCAATGATTTTTTATGGGAAAATTCGCTTTGGTTTAAGAGTGGATTTGGATTACAAGCGCCGTAATGTCAATAAAAAAAATAAAGTAAAATAAATTATACATATATAGATATATCCCAACAGAAAACATAAAGAGTACAATAAAAAGTAACTACAAAAATAACGAAAATAAAAAATAGCATAAATAAAAAAATGTGCTAATATAATAAAATGCCATGACATCGCACGTAACCATTATAGAGAGTCCAGTCAGCTGCAACGTAACATGACAGCTGGAGATTCAATGAGGGTAATCGTGTTCCGGACATTTGAGACTTTCATAGGAGTAAATGGTTAAGACAGGAAGAACAGAGATCTCCCCCAATATCTCAATATACATTCTGAAAATATTTAATTCAGTGAAGATGGCGTCGGCTGACTGACCCTATTCCTGAGAAGATGACACCCCATGTATGTAAAATTGGGTTGTGTAACTGTCCTTGACCCCAGTCACCATTTATTTGTGCAAACGTGTGTATTTCAGCCTTACATTGAGTGGATTTTAGGAATAAATCATCAGGGTCATGGCACAAAAGTGTGGATGGGAATATCGCACTTTACATAAACTGAGAGGATAAAATGGTTACTGTGTAAAAAGCTGCAACTTCCGGGGGAAAAAGCACTTCACAATTCTTTTCTTAAAAAAAAAATAAATAAAAACACTAACCCAGGGATTATTAAGTAAAATATCAGACTGTAAAGTAGCTCTCCTTAGAAGAAAAAGAGCTAGCCACTTATTGGGGTAGTCTCCTAGTCAGTCAGTGCTTGGCCACTAAAAGAAACACTACCACTGCGCTGGCACACGGCCGTGTCCGTCACCCCCTACCTGCTCAGGGTCGCACTGCACTGTGATCATCTCCCTTTCTCTCAGCCCGTTTGTCCTCTGGCAGCTTCTCTTGCTCTGAGCTGGCCTCCAGGAGGATTTGGCTCCCTCTAGTGGCAGACATGCGCCTGTCCATCTGTATTTATAAGCTCAGCCCACTGGCTCTGGAGTCTTCTGGCATGTTCTCCTGAGGGTGTATATATAGTCTCCACCTCCTCACCTCTTTGCTCAGTGGTTTGTCAGTCAGCAACCAATGTCTGTGCTCCCTGGCTATCCACCACTATCTAGCGATCTTCTGGAATCTCAGTCCATTTTCAGTTCCAGCTCGGCTTCAGTCTAAACTACATCCTAACGTTGCATCCTGCACTTCTACCGCAGAGGAAGAGAACCTATTTCCGGACTCCAGCACTCCTTCAGTTCTTCAGTTGGTGGTCTCCGAGGTTCTTCTCTGAAGGTAGCAACCTGGGAGTTTCCCACAACGAAGTCCAAACTGCCTTGAGGCAGGCACTGGTGAAGTCCAGGAGCTCCTTAGACTCCGCTCCTCAGGGAAGGAACACCAGCAGTCCTTGTTGATCCAGGGCATCCACCTCCTCATGCTCGGACCATCCATTACAACCCCATTCAGGTCTAGGATAGAGACCTTTAGTTTGAGTTTGTGTCTCCTTGGGAATGCTGGCAAATTGGCGGAACAATAGGTGGCACTAGAGCGCTAGGTCTTTTCTTTAAAAGGGAGAGCTAATTTGCATACTTTTTTTTACACCAGAGAGCATTGGTTCTATTTATTGACACTATTAGCACCTATAATTAGCACCATGCTTGTCATTGCATTTCAAGTCACACCCCTTTCTACTGAGCCATGCCCATTTGCCACAAATGAAGAGGCAAGAGAAAGCAAAGCATTATAATATATCTTATCAGAGAAAAAATTCTCTTTCTCCTGTTATCAGGCTCACTTCTTCCTCCCACCCTCCTTAATTTATCATTCACACTGATATAGTGTCTGTTATGTTATAGAGAAGCTTACTGAAGGATCAGGTTACAGCTGTCCAAAGATGTTTAATCAGAGGAGAAGAGGAGGGAGCTACAGTCTGAGTGAGAGAGAGAGAGAGAGAGAGAGAGACAAAAAGAAGCTGCTGAAAGATATGGTGCCAGATCTCACCCCATCTCAGATCTCACAGCTTACACCGCTCTGTACTGTTCTATAATGTCCTCCCTGCTGCTCTTGCTACTGAGGGTGCACTATATAATTATAAGGATCAGGATCTGATCTTATGTGTGTGTTGCATATGGTAGACAGCGGCTAAATATGACTTACTAGCTCAGGGGTAGATGAAAATTAGAGATGGAGAATTCAGAAGGGCCATGTACAAATTAGATAATATACTGTAGTAGGAAGAAATATTGGTGTTCCTCATGTGCACACAGCAGCTCATACTGAAAAGTACTGAAAGGAGAAGTATGCTTCAAATTATAAAATCATAAATGCTTACAACAGCCACTAGGTGGAGCTTTAGAGACGACTGAAGACACAATTGCATACACTGAACAAAAAAAAATCAATCAGCAATCTCCTATGCTTCCCCTTGTGGCGGCTTCAGGTATTTAGAATTTTCGCATTTAGAGTAAAGCAGGAGATTCGGGGCTAAACGCCAAACCCAAAACCCTGATACTATTGCTGGTCTATAGCCTTATTTTCCCGCTGATTACATTTGCTAAGGACACGTAAACATCTCTCAAACGTATAGAAGTAAATCATAGACCCGAGTCAGTTTTTTAGCTGTAACTAGCCCCCTTCCTGTACAGCAATCTGTTTTTTCTTTGCCTAATGACCGTACTGGAAGGTAACGGAGCCGGGGAGATGGATTAGCAGCGGCAGCCTAGCTATTTCCTCATAGAATGGCTGAATTCCCTTTGTCTAATGATGTTACATTTGTCCTGCAGATGATGTAGAGTTTGTATCACAGTCTGTGCTGATCACACGTTACTTGGCAAGCGTCCCCGTCTCCCACAGACCCTCCCTGGCACCATTAATATTATATATAGATACCCTTGTCACAGATTTATATCTCCAGATCCAGGATCTGTACTGGAAGGGTGAAACGCGTGCGGGTGGTTGGAGTGGGGGGAGGGGCCGGGTATCGGTGATTTATAATGGCCAACGTTGGAGAATAAAAAAAAAATTAAAAAAAGAGGTGATCAAATTTATTTTAATGCCGTGACATATATATATAAAGCTTCCGATTCGCCCTCGCACCTTAGAAGGCGACGCAGCAAAGAAAGGAAATGAATACAGTCATGATGATTTAATTTAATGCCATATTGCACATTGAGCAATACCTATTTGTAAATGTCTGCTGGGCGCGCTGCAATTTACGGCTTCTTCCTCTGAATACGTGTTGGTGTTTGTGCAGGAGGAATCGTACAGTATCTCTGCTCCAGTGAGGACTGGATTAGGAGACAACGCTCATTTTATTCAGATTTATTTTTTTTTTTTTTTTCAATTTACTATTTTATCCTTTTATTTATTTTTTTTTATTTTTTTTTTTCTATCATTAAATACATCTATGCAATTATTTACTACTTATTATTCCCTTTTGTATATTTATTTACTGTGTTTGTTATTTATTTTTCTTATAAATATTTCTTTTATGTTTCCAGTTTTAAAGTAAATGGCTATGTTCACACAACGTCAAAAATGGAGAAAAAACACCCGATTTCGCTATTTAAAAAAACGTCCGTTTTTGCAGCAATTTAACTGACTTCAATGCAATTGCATTGAAGTCAATGGGAAGACGGACGTCCTATGCACACAATGCATTGAAAAACGGAAGTTTTTGCTGCGGACGTCAAAATAATGAACATGAACATTATTTTCAGACTTTTTTTGCAAATAGCGGACGTTTTGTATTCGTTTTTCACCGTTCTTTCTCTGTTTTTACTATTAAATTCACTGGATTTTTCAATTAAGCCACAACCAAAGGGCAATTAGTAACCAAACTAAGATAATGTGCAAACACCCGTCATTGCACTCAAGGGGATGCCAGGCTTTGAAAAACGTCCGTTATTTTAGACTCAAAATAACGGACGTCATTTTAAACGGAGCTGAAAAAAAACGTGTGAACATAGCCTATATTTTTTATTTATTTATTTATTTATTTTCGGTATTATTGGCTCTTTTTTTTGTCTTTTTTTTATTAAATTACTCAAAATAATATTGTTTATGTCTTAATTCTTTTAGTATGAAAAAAGATAATTTAATAAAATATAATAGTAAATAAAATTATGAAATAATTTCTATTGTATATATTAGAATTTTTTTATTTTGGGGAAGTTTTTCAGCTTTTTAAAATCTTTTTTTTTTTTTGTACAATTTCTGTTTCTCTTTTTTTAATCAGTATGTTACTGTCCATTATGCGGCTACCATGTATATTTACATATTAGAGTTAATAGATCCTCCCAGGCCACGACCACACAGCGTCTTTTTTAGCCATTTGATGGACATTTTTTGTGCCTAAATAACGGACGTTGTTTTAAAACAAATGGCGGCGCGCCAGAAAAAAATGGTCGTCAAACAACTAAAAAAGGCGTTGTGTGGTTGTAGCCCAAAGTCCTTTTTTGGGTGATTGGTACCAGTTACTATAAGGATTTTTCTCCTCGGAAAGTGTCTGAGCGGTATACAGATACATAGAAGGTCTCATAGACTTATTCATCTTATTTTTAGCCATTAATGGGTACATCAGCCCCTTGGATCTTCACTGATCAAAGCCTCAGACATGTCACTATAAAAATGATAGGTACACTATAACATATACAGCATGGTTGTACCAACCACTTATAGGTAAGTATATAACCGTTCTGTTTATTTGATTGGCTGTAAAACGGAGCCTAGTAACTCATTGATGTCCTATACTTAGGAAAGGGCATCACTGTTTGATTGACTGGAAATCAATTCTCAAGACTCAACAGAACGAATAATAAAACACCAGGACCCTTTACTGTGATGGGTCTGGTAGCGCAGCTCATTCACATGAATGGGATTAGGGTTCTGTACCAGGTAGAAATGCATGAACCTAAGTTTTATTGCATCTGTACAAAATTAAAGTGGCTGTAGCTTCTTGATCCAGTGGGGGTCCCCAGGGTTGGGGGATGCACAATGGGACTTTTCCAACCAAGTAACTCATGTGGGCCATTTCCAGTGGGAGTGGAACATCAGCAGATGTGAAAGTGGTGAAGAGCAGGGAATCCGGGACCTGTGGCAGACAGGTAAGTATACCACACTGTTGTGTCCCCTGCAACATCACTGATTATACATTTATCCTGTACAACCCCTTTAAAATGAGGATGAACCTTGAACCTTGGGCCAAATAATAGGCACATAGGCCACCACTATGGTACGTATAGTCATGATAGTTGGACATCTTCAACCTTAGTCCCCCAAGAGGCCTCCCTCGTCATACATATTGATCATCATGACCCTTTATAAATCACTTGTTCTTCGTTCTTCATATAATATATCAGATTGATAAATGATGGGGTCTTAACATTGGTAATATCCATTTGCTTCCGATATTTGAAAAATTATGAGGCCTCAAAATAGACTCTAAAAGGATGACAATATGGCAGCTAATTTACGTTGACAAGCTTTGCGTAACCTGTAGCTATGTATATGAAAGGAGATGGAATTCAATTTGTGTAATCCACTGCTAAGACCTGGAGAAACCATGAAATTATTTGTAGCCGTGCTGTCTCTAGGCAGGAATTGCAGTAGGCTTCATAACATTGATATAAAAATTCATCTCATGCACATTTGCCAGGAAATGAATTAAACCTCCCGGCTTATTGCCTCACAAAAGCAACAGAACTTTTACTTGATCTTGTCCATAAATTATTCCTGTCCAGTATGAAGTCATTTAATGTGTCAGAGCAGAAATACATCTTCGGCTGTGTTTCTTTCCTAATTTAGAGCACTCCAGTCTATCGGACAAATCAGAGGCGAGGATAAAATCCAGGCAGATCTGGAAGACTAACCTTCTACCAGTTGTTGATGTACTCTGGAAAAAATTCAAATATGGCTGCCGTAAATAGGCTGGGCGTGGATGTGTATGAAGCTCCATTTAATCTGGGAGAGAAGATACATCGGCATAGCATTGTTATTCTTATATATTACACATAGGACGCCATTTCCACCATCCCCGTAGGTGTCACAAGGCCAACAAGGATTTGGCTTAAGGCTAAACCCTTAAGCGTTCTTGACCCTTAAAGCGGTGTAGACTTTTTTACAAGGAATTACCAGGTTCCTACCCCCAGAGTAGTCCCTGTTAGTAATGGCTAATATGTTGATAGGCAGAAGTCACCAAGTTATAGCATCAAGGCAATGGGAAGGTCGAAGGAGACAAAGCTTGATAAGAATTAGTAAACAGGCAGATATACAAGTTGGGTCAACGTCCAAAAATTATGGAACAAGACACCTTATCTAATATCAAGAACTAAAGAAACCCATTGCTCAGAGTTGTCATGGGGAAGTATTATGGTTGCCCACAGCTACCCATACCCCTTGCCTTTATCCATCTTCTTCTCTCCTTGGCTAAACTGCTTGGAGATATGTCTCTTTTAAACCATACTATCAATATAGTTATGATCTTAAAGAGATAATTGGCCCAGGACAACTCTACAGCCAATGAATCGCTCAGCAGACCTGCCGTGTCACATCTCAACTCCCATGTCTGACCAGGAAGCAGACAGACATCGGGGGACCGGAGCGGCAGAATGCAAGTGGTAAAATGGAGCCAGGTAGGTAAATGGATGTAATTATTTTCACCCACCCCCTCTCCAGGCATTGCATATAAAGGGTTCCCCAAAGCCAGTAGTGTCTGGACATTGGCCAGAGTCTATCAATGCATATTGGACTTTTAGGAAGCCTCTGAACCATAGCATGCTAGTGACCATGAAGACCATGACATAATGGGAGAGCAGAAGTGGGGAGCAGGCAAGTGAGCTTCAATACACAAGCCATGTTTGTCACAGTTTTCAATTTTAGGTTAGCAAGGATGATGATAAAGTAGATTTTTATACCCTGGCCGACGGAGAATAACATAGCAGAGCAGAAGGACTTTAAAAGCAATGTGCACTGTTCAAATCACCTGTAAAGTGTCACGGGGGTGGGGATATACCCAGGAAGAGCCACATTGGCAACTCCTGGCTTGATTGACATATCTCAGGCCAACATACATCACCAAAAGCCAATTCAATTCAATAAAGCGAGGTGCCATGGATGATGCTGAAGATGCAAAATTTAGATAAATAATAATAATAATAAAACTATATTGGGATTTTTTCCCCAGATATGTTTTGTATTAAAAATCCCCCCCTGTAAATAGAGTACATTTTCAATTGGGGGTGGTGTTAGGGCCCCTTTATCACATTATTGAGTCTGTAGCCTATAGCGGACTCTCAGCTTAATGTTAAGCCTAGTGGTGAGAATGGAAACTGCACGATTGCAGGATTGTTTTATAATATAAATAGCAAAATGACAAGCAGAAAGGCCAGAGGAAGTAGGTCAAGTTTCCGCGAAACAGGCTGTAACCCGCCCTGTTAGCCTAACCGCTAATTGTTTTGCTTTGCTGTAGATCTTGATTTTTGGAATGTAATAAGAGAAGTTTTCTGCAAATAGTGAGGGCTGTATCATGTCTTCTCCATTCTTCTTGTACTTGAGAATATTACTACTATGATGTTAATCAATCGACATGAAGAGCTGATCACCCTCAATAAAGCAACACACGAAACGCACGTCGGGTTAATGGTGAGGTGGACTTTTATACTAAGGACATGTATGGGTAACGTGTATTAACTCCTGATGGGTTTCATTCCTGCTCATTTACTCTGAGGTTTATTTATTCTGTACAATACCAACCCAGTGCCCAGTATATATATATATATATATATATATGTGTGTGTAGGTTTCCATTAAGTGTTATTTATTGTATGATGTAGTACTTTTTGTTATGGGACCTATGAATATCCACCCTTCGGTTGGGGACTTGTATTAGCTCCAGCTCCCTTGATATGTAATTTTAATCTATTTTCTAGAAATACCAACGAAAGATTATATTTTTCCAGATTTTAGTCTTGCATTTGTTTCTTATCTTTTTGGTTTCATTTTCAGTATTTTGCATGCTTATTGACCGCATTATTTGAGCCTTATATAGGATTGCTCATTATTGAGTCTGTGAAAAACACATTAGGGGACACTTAGGCTTTGCGCCTATTTTTCTGTACATAATTGGATTTTTACCCATTTTTCATCTAAGTTCTATTTATGAACCAGTTTTCGACAAGCGAATATTTTTTAGATGCAACTTTTTTTTTTTTTTTTTAATCTTCTTGTTTTGGGTATTCATCCAAAAGTTCACAAAATCCAGGATTTGCGCCCAATTTATCATTTGCAACTCTGTAAAAGTCACACAAAGTGGTGCAGGCCTACATCTGGTCAGTACCGGGTGAATATGAGCAATTTTTTTTTTAATAATTGGAGAATATTCTATTCAAAAATGTAAGGAAATTTTGTATTTGGCTGGATAAAAAAACAGAGAAATAGAGTGTAGAAAAATCGTAAGAAAAATAGATAAGGTCCCCAATAGTTTTTTGTCAGTAAACAGAACAGCTAGAATTTTTCTGTTTTTTAGGAGGAGGGAAAAGGAGGGCGATTTATCACTTTATTGGGCCCGGAAAAGAAATAAAATATAGATCTGGAAGAAGGTAAAGAAAGAAAATGCTAAATCCGTTTCACTGGTCACTGTGAGGGATGTGCAGCCGCGTCTTCCTCTAAAGGGCTCTCTATTTCACATGATGAGTCATGTTTCTGGAAAAACAGACAGGAAATCAATAGGAAGAGTAAGAAATTTAATAAAAAATAGCATCTTCTCTTAAGTGAGCTGTCTCGTCTCTTCATCATCGCCATAAACAAACTTCTCCTAACCAATGGATGGGACCTAATAGATGCCTCTACGGCACCTGTTACATAGAGGAACACGGGCTACAACAAACAGGTACAATTCATTCATGCTCCGAGCCAAATACCTTTCAGAAACAACTACACATAAGCAATTCATCACACTGGTTACTGTTCTAGGCCCTGAACAGAGCAGATTTCATAAGAAAAATATATATTTTTTAATCTTATGTGAGTTGCGTTTTTTTTGAAAAATGTGGAATAAAAATGATTAATGCCCCTATGGCGCATCATTCACTGAGTAAGAGACTACTATTGGAGAAGTGAGCTTTACAGCAAGCCCTGTGGAGATAGGCAACAATAGACAGGAGCTGCCCCATTGGCATATTGGGAAAGGTTTCTAGTCATGCTCTGTGACCTTGGCAGCAGTCATTCCACAGGGAGGGTGAGGCTGAGCGGATAGCATTATCTATTGTCTTCTCTAACTACCTTGTACCATACAGATCACTTTATGGCTTTGTTCCCATGACTTTTTTTTGTCCTTTTATAATTTTTAAAATGATGTCCGTCATTTTGAGTCCAAAATGACGTCCGTTATCTTGAGGATTGGCCGCCCATCAGTGTAATAACAGCTGTTGGTACATTGCTCTAGTTAAGGTTACTAATTGGCCTTTGGGTGTGTCTTTAATTGGAAAGTCCATTGAATTTAATAGCAAAAATGGAGAAAGGACGGTGAAAGAAGATAAATTGTGTGCAAACAACTAAAAAATAACATCCGCTGTTTGCAAAAGACCTCCGAAAATAATTGACATGATTATTATTTTGACGTCCACGCAGATAAGGTTGGTCATTTTTTACACTGCGCGCATTGGATGTCTGTCATTCCACTGACTTCAAAGCATTGCAATCAGTTAAATTGCGACAATAACGGATGTCTTTTAAAATAGAAAAAGCAGACGCCTTTTCTCCTTTTTGGACGCTGTGTGAAAATAGCCTGTAGCGGACTCTCAGCTTAATGGTAAGCCTAGTGGTGAGAATGGAAACTGCATGATTGCATCATTGTTTTATAATAAAAATAGCAAAATGACAAGCAGAAAGGCCAGAGGAAGTAGGTCAAGTTTCCGCGAAACAGGCTGTAACCCGCCCTGTTAGCCTAACCGCTAATTGTTTTGCTTTGCTTTAGATCTTGATTTTTGGAATGTAATAAGAGAAGTTTTCTGCAAATAGTGAGGGCTGTATCATGTCTTCTCCATTCTTCTTGTACTTGAGAATATTACTACTATGATGTTCATTAATAGACATGAAAAGCTGGCACCACAATAGCCCGTGCGGACTGAATAGCAGTGCTCTTATAACTACTATAATACTGCTCCTATATACAAGAGTATACTACTATAATACTGCTCCTATATACAAGAGTATACTACTATAATACTGCTCCTATATACAAGAATATAACTGCTATAATACTGCTCCTATGTACAGGAATATAACTACTATAATACTGCCCCTATATACAGGAATATAACTACTATAATACTGCTCCTATATACAGGAATATAACTACTATAATACTGCTCCTATATACAGGGATATAACTACTATAATACCGCTCCTATATACAGGAATATAACTACTATAATACTTCTCCTATATACAGGAATATATCTACTATAATACTGCTCCTATATACAGGAATATAACTACTATAATACTGCCCCTATATACAGGAATATAACTACTATAATACTGCTCCTATATACAGGAATATAACTACTATAATACTGCTCCTATATACAGGAATATAACTACTATAATACTGCTCCTATATACAGGAATATAACTACTATAATACTGCTCCCTATATACAGGAATATAACTACTATAATACTGCTCCTATATACAGGAATATAACTACTATAATACTGCTCCTATATACAAGAATATAACTACTATAATACTGCTCCTATATACAGGAATATAACTACTATAATACTGCTCCCTATATACAGGAATATAACTACTATAATACTGCTCCTATATACAGGAATATAACTACTATAATACTGCTCCTATATACAGGAATATAACTACTATAATACGTAACAGGAGAGAAAATGGCTTGAAAATGGTGGCGTGAGGCCACAGAAACGTTGCTACTTTTTGTTTGCTGTGCTGAATCTATGGACACAAATTAAACACGTATTTTTTGTTATTTAATCTGGGAGTGCCATTGGACTTACTTTGATATCTATCTATCTTTTCAAGTTGCGACATAAGAAGACGTGCTTTTTCAGGTTTTTTGCTTTAGATATAAATGAATCTATTTATTTTTTGTGCCCTTTAAGCACCGTTTATACAAAACCCGTATTTGCGCAGTATAATAGCTATAAATCCGCAGAGATCGATCCAATTATTTCATATGTTTCAACTAACAAAATGTGATTTTAATTGTAATAAAAGTCGTTTCCAGTCTAGTTAGAGATGCCAGTTGGAAGCTTCTATAAAGTGCTCTTTTAATTAAGTAAACTTGTGAACAGGGAATTGCACAAACCTCACTCATTTTAATGGTTACCACATAATACCGCAAACATCTTCCCAGTATTGTGTGTTTTTCCTTTAGAATATTATATATCAATATAATTTTATAATATATAATTTCCACAAATGTTGTGAAAGGCTTCAGTATTTGGGTCATTCAATCAAGCAAAAATAACATTGTGATAGAAAAAAACACACACACAACTTTTTTCCCCCATTAATCAAATAATCTGCTAATCAACGATCAAAAAGAAAAAAAAAAGCAAAGAAATCATTCAGACCCTTTGGTTTCTTATTCTTCCTACCTCCCTTTTATCTTAGTACTTCAGATGTAACTATTAAAAAATAAAGCTTTAATTCAAGTGGGTCGGACTGATCAAGAAAAATTAAGCTCCTAATAATTGCGAAATCAAAGAAATTTGGACAAAATGACTCTCCGCATCACAGATTTTGTTTACTAGCGGGTAATTAATTCTCCACATATGTTAGGAACATCTGTCACAGTGACCTCCACGTCGTTTCTGTAAAATGACTGCTGTTTCGCTCTTCCACAGGTGATTAGCAGAATCCCTAAAAAAAAAATTAAGGTGGTTTAGTCCCATAAAAAAAACAAAAAAACCCCAAATAAACAACTTTTTATGTTTCATATGAATGGATGTGTTTTATTGTCTCTATGATGTCCTAAAGACACAGGGCCCTATGTATAATGTTCAGTGCAGTAGAACTTAGTGGGGGGCGGTATTACAGATTCCAGTCCAAAATGTAACCGAATGTAAGTGGTACTACTAAAACTTTCTTTGTCACCATCTATAGACTTCTTTAGTGTTTTATAGATTGTAAATTTACTGATGCCTGCTAAAAATTATATTTGGGGATTAAAGGGAACTGATTTGGAGGACATGTGTGGTGGTCTTCGGCTAGATGTTGTTAGCTAAGTCTAGGCTAGATGTTATTTAGACTAAGTCTCATCGCCTTCTGCCCCCTGGTATCGTCGAACCCATCCCAGGTGGGTAGCACGAGCCTCAGTTGTCGGTTATCTAGGTGTAACTAGGTGTCCGAGATTTCCCAGTTACCTGCACAGCGCAGTAGGATACGTAGACCTTTACATAATGGTAGGTTTGTCCTACTGGGATCAGCTCCTATTGCTTCAGGAGTCTGTCCTGCACTTTTTTGAAACATTCCTTGCGTGGGCTAGGGTGTTTCTTGGTGGCTTGTCTCCCCTACTTGCTTCTTAGCACTACATAGTGTTAGTAGTAGTTGCTTCAGAAGACATCTTTGTCTATAGCGACATCTGCGTTTGGTTCCTGTCAGGGGTCCTGGCAAAAGCCAGGCCCTGGCTTAAAGGACAACTCCCACAAAAATTTTTTTTTGCTCATTTAACACACATTACAAAGTTATATAACTTTGTAATGTGGTTAAATACCCGGCCTGGCCCCCTTCCCCCACTTTCGGACCCCCGACCCCCCACCCCGGAAGTTAAGGAATGTATACATTACCTATTACGATCGTCACGGTCCTCTTCTCCGGGGCGGCATCTGGTGACGACGACGTCAGAGCCGAGGGGCGGTCCGGGTCTTCTTCCTCCTCGGCGTCTTCATGCAAAGTGAATGGGGATGAAAAGGCTGCTGGTGCACATGCGCACCAGCAGCCTTTTCATTGGCTGGAGCGCATCACATGGCTTCCAGCTTGCTCAGCCCTGATTGGCTGAGCTTGCTGGAAGCCATGTGATGCGCTCCAGCCAATGAAAAGGCTGCCGGTGCGCAAGCGCACTGGCAGCCTTTTCCATCCCCTGGACCCGGAAGTTGGAGACATCGCTGGATGGCGGACGGCGGCGACGGAGAGGCGGACGGCGGGCGAATCGAGTGGCGATCGTCACCGGAGAGATGGTGAGTATGGTGTCTGTGTGTGTCTGTGTTTTTTTTTTTTTTGGGGTCCCGCGGGAGTTGTCCTTTAACTACAGCAGGAACTGTCTTGTTTTTGTCCTCTCTCAGTGGGAAATCTGACTAGACTTACTCCACTTCCACCACCAGTGTGTGCCCTCCTGTGAGTGGTGGGGCTGAGTGCGTGCAGAGAGCGTCAGAAGAGGATAGGATAGAGAAAAGAGAGCAGCTAGGTCAGCATATAACACATGGTATAAAACAGACAATTAACCCATAACCTTCCTTCACCTGTGCAATAATAGTAATAAATACATACATAAGGAATACTGACACCTAGTGAGGAAACTTAAAATACCTCATCCACCACTTGTTTAACCTGAGTGAGAACTTTAGGACAGGTGCATAAGAGAAACACTAGTAGTGGGACACCACACATGCCTCCTCCCTGCCTTGCTGCTTTGCTGCCCCCTGCCCCTCTTCAGGCAAGCGGTGGATATGGCTAGCGTACACCAAGGAAAAGGAGTGAATCTGCACCTTTTCCCTGGCATAGGGCAGTGGCGCAGGCTTCCTTAATGCCAACCATAGTTAGTTAATGACTTGTGCTGTATGTAAATTATACCAATGTAGCCATCAGGGGCGTCCTCAGTGGTTAAGTAGTCATGGTTGACGGAAAACATCTTTGGTAATCAATATTATCGGTAATCAGCAATCTGGGATCGCTCAGGCGTGGCATGGACTCTACTGGCTAAGATTCCAAGAAGATGCGTGATTACCAAAAAAGTTTCCTGTTAGCCGTGACTGCTTAGCCGATGAGGACCTCCCCGTAGGCTACATAGGTATAATTTATACAGCAAGTGACTTTAATAAAGTACATTTTTGGGAGATATGAGTAACGCTGATAATGATTACTTATATGGATGGAAATAGCGCAGGGGGCTATATTACACTGTATTTATAGCTTCAGGCATTTTCTCATGATAAGTTGCCTTTAAGTCATTGAGTACTAACTGATTTCTTAATTGAATTTTTTCAAAATTTCACAAAAAGTTAAATTTTTCTAACCTAATTTCTTCTTATTATTTTCGAATAAATTTCAGGAGCAGGGACTCGTGTAAAAGGTTGGAGTCCCTGGTCCTGTATACTCAGCAGTGAGGAATACATCATCTAGCACAGTGAATATTCCAGTAAATGTATGAAATGTATGTGTGAAATATATATATATATCTATACTAAGAACATACTACCTATACCTGACTGTCTGCTCATCAACTAGCATAAGTGTTCACGAGGGATACAACGTACGCTTTGCCTCTCAGTGAGTGTACAGGAGCAGGGACACCTATCTTTGACAGAAGTTCCTGTTACACTATATACTTTCTATATCCTATAGAATTGGCCCCCGCAAAAATTATGAAAAAGACAAGAGACCCTACTCCTGTGCACTGCTGCATGCGTTGCCTTTTTATACTAACCTGTAGCGGCTTATTGGGCTCTGCCTCAAATGTGTATGAAATATGGCAAATATGGCAGTATCCATGTCTTCCAGGCAGCCTTAGGGCTGCATCCAACTTGTTCGATCACCATATTCAAATGACAAGCCCAAGCGTGTTCAAGGTTCGTTTATCTCTACTAGGAACCATAACTGTGCCAGAACCTAGGATTACTGGTGGATCAATGGATGCTTTGATGGTTCAAATTTCGTAATATCCATATGATAGGGGATAACAAGCTGACTGGTGGGGGTCCCGACTCTGAACTCGAAAGCATTTGGCTGCCCCATAGAGAATGAATAACGGACGTGTGAGAGTGTTTCATCCACTGCAGGGCAATTGCCCCATTTTAAGGATCAGAGGCGGTCCTGGCATTGGTTGTGGCCCCATTGAGAACGAGCGAAGTCCAGGCTGCAGTGGCCACAAAGGAAAAGTGAGCGCTCCATTCACTGTGGGGTGATTGCTTCCCAATTCTCAGGATCATAGGGGAACTCCCAGCAACCATCTCCTTAACCCCTTAAGGACAGAGCCGATTTCGATTTTTGCATTTTTGTTTTTTAACTCCTTGTGCTTAAAAGTCCATAGCACTTACATTTTTCAACCTATAAACCCACATGAGCCCTTATTTTTTGCGTCACTAATTGTACTTTGCAATGACAGGCTGAATTTTTTCATAAAGTACACTGCGAAACCAGAACAAAAATAAATGTGTGGCGAAATTGAAAAAAAACACAACACATTTTGTTTATTTGGGGGGTATTTGTTTTTACGCCATTCACCTTGGGGTAAAACTGACTTGTTATATATGTTCCTCAAGTCGTTACGATTAAAACAATATATAATGTGTATAACTTCTTTTATCTGATGGCCTGTAAAAAATTCAAACCGTTGTTAACAAATATATGTTCCTTAAAATCGCTCTATTCCCAGGCTTATAGCGCTTTTATCCTTTGGTCTATGGGGCTGTGTCAGGTGTCATTTTTTGCGCCATGATGTGATCTTTCTATCGGTACCTTGATTGCGCATATACAACTTTTTGATCGCTTTTTATTACAACTTTTCTGGATTTGATGCGACCAAAAATGGGCAATTTTGCACTTTGGAATCTTTTTGCGCTTACGCCGTTTACCGAGCGAGATCAGGAATGTGATAAATTAATAGTTTGGGCGATTACGCACGCGGCGATAGCAAACATGTTTATTTATTTATAAAATGGGAAAGGGGGGGTGATTCACACTTTTATTAGGCTTTTTATTGACAACACTTTATTTTTATTTTTTTACACTTATACAAGAAGCCCCCCTGGGGTTAGGGTTATTCCCCCCTGGGGTTAGGGTTATTCCCCCTCCGCCACTAGACACCAGGGAACTGCTGCATCTGGTAATCGGATGCAGCTGTCAACTTTGACAGCTGCATCTGATTACCTGATTAGCGGGCACAGCGATCGGACCGTGCCCGTTAATAGCCGCGGTCCCGGGCTACATGCTGCACCCAGGACCGCCGCGGTTCAGAGCGGGGTCGCCGCACGGCCCCGTTCTGAACCTCATTACCGGCAATAGGGCGCAAATTTACGCACTTTGTCGTTAAGGGGCTAAAGGGGTACTCCAGCAATTTTTTTTCTTTCTTTCAAATCAACTGGTTTTAGAAAGTTATATTGATTTGTAAAGGAATTCTATTTTAAAATGTCAAGTTTTCCAATATTTATCAGCTGCTGTATGTCCTGCAGAAAGTGGTGTATTGTTTCCAGTTTCTCTGCTGCCACCTCTGTCCATGTCAGGAACTGTTCAGAGCAGGAGAGGATTTCTATGAAGACTTGCTACTGCTCTGGACAGTTCCTCACATGGACAGAGGTGGCAGCAGAGAGCACTGTGTCAGACTAAAAAGAATACATCAATTCCTGCAAAACATACACCAGCTGATAAGTACTGGAAGACTGGTGATTTTTAAATAGAAGTAAATTACAAATCATTATAACTTTCTGAAAGAAAAAGATTTTCCCTGGAGTACCCCTTTAAACAAAGAGATGTACAATGTTTTAGAAGCTGGAATTTAGCTCGGTCCATGTATTTTCTATTTTCTATTCTATTTTATCTTTCATGTATTTCATATAACGCCTTATATATCCTAATACATAACTATTCCCATTTCTAGGTATCCCTGCCTGTACGGTCTGATTATCAGGTAATTCAGCATATCAATGGTTAAACGTGGCCGGTATGGATTGCATGGAACAATCTGGGGCACCTGGAATTTGTCATCCCGGGCGATGGCACTGTTACCTTGATTAATTCGATTTTAATCAGTCATAATTTTGTGTTAAGTGCTGTATAAATGCCCTTTGTTATACGGCTTAAACCTTCCCAGACTAACAATGTGCGGCACAGACTAGTGGCTGTCATTAAAAGGCTGCAAAATCAATAGCACTTTTAATTAAAGACAACCGCGACTTGGGCTTCTAACATGTAATTCTTTATCCCGCTAACTAAGTCTTCACTCTCCGCAGAGTTCAACAGTGAACATCATTAAAGATGCAAGGTTATTCTGCGCCTGGCAATAGCACAGAAATGGTGGGCCGCGGCCTCCCGCTGTAAATTACTGGGACACCAGAAAGCTCAGGACTCCTAAAGCGACCCTCTGCCCCACAGACCCATATAGGATTTTATGATGGGAGCGGGTTGGGGAATGCGTTGGCGTCCGTGTGGTGACACACCGGGTGATCCGGTGCCCAACCGCCGGGATGATGTTATATCGGTGGTTGGAATATAGCTCAGCCAATTATAGTTCTGTTGTGGCGCCAGTGCTAACTCAGCACACAGATGTGATGGTATACCTGCTAGTGTATGGCTGGCTATATTGATCCCCAATCGCCGGTGACCTGCCGGGCTGTGATGGGTCCCTTGGGCTCTTATCATGGTGGTCCGGAGTGGAGATGACCCACCCGGACTGTTAGTACCGCCACCCACAGAAAGGGGAAGATGACCCAAGGATGGTGTAATCTGTATGTAGGTGCTGGTGCAATAACCACTGAGTCCCAGTAGAATAAATAAAGTGATCTTTACTGACAAGTCTCTTGTAATACAGGATAATAGGATGGTGAGTGACTTTTGAGATACAGACTTTCTTTCACTAAATCTGTGCTGAGAGATTCTGAAGTGCTGAGGTAGAATAGTGGTACTGGTTTGGTTGAGTAGAGTAGAGAGTTCAGAAGAGTAGAGAGGAGAGATACTTCAAGAAGAAATACTTGAAAGAAGAATACTTGTGCCTGTGTTTCGACCTTTGTCGTTAAAACCACCTTCTGCCCTGCAGTGTCAGGGTACCCGTCCTACATGGGGGACACAAGCCCAAGTCTTGGTTACCTGAGTTGAGCAAAGTGTCCAAGCTTGTCCCAGTGTCACCTGCGCTGCGAGATAGAGTACGTAGTCCTTGGCTATGGCTGCTTTGCTCTATCCTGGTCAGTTGCTCTGCTTTTAGGATACCGCCCTGCGCTGTACTGTGCACTGCCGAATCAGGCCAATTCTGCAGATTATCGCTCGGTGTAATAGAGAGAGCAATCAGCCGATGACAACGATCATCAACTAATTGTGTCTTTTGGTCCTGACCTAAAATCATCATCGACCGCGTATTTTAGAACTATGCATGAGGGCTAATGAATCTTTAAAAACAATAATAAAGAGTATACATACTACTTTACGCTCCCTGGTGTCTTCACGGCTTCTCTCCGCTTCCACAACCACCCGTGCAACTTCAGAGACAGACTTTGAAGCGACAGGCTGCTCAGCCAATCACTGGCCAGGACGGGACTGCAGCGGCCAGTGGTAATATCTGGTGTTAGTGTAGATTTCAGGGAAAGATCTAGGGAAAGAGTAGGGAAAGCTACTTCGGGTCAGTTGTTAATAGTTGTTAGTGTTAGTTATCTTCTGCATTTCTGGCTACCATCATTATTTATGTGCCATCATCTCCATATCCTGTTGTCTATTATGAAAGTGACAGCCCACTCAGCCAATCACTGGCAGCGGCACTGTCCCGTCTTAGTGATTGACTGAGTGGGCTGGAGGCGGCTGGGATCAGTGGGGGACAACGGAGACCCATAGGAAGAAAACATTACAGTGCAGACAGGTGAACATATCCTTTTTTTTTAAATTATCTATGTGTCTTAAATTGTGTGGCTGCCATCTTCGACCGGGTTCAGTATGAACTTTGCAAAAAGTACTGAACCAAACTTTTTGCAAAGTTCATAACAAATTTCCGCTCGGGAAGTTGGGTTCGCTCATCTCTACTTATGACATATCCAAAAGATATTGTATAAATGGAACCACACCTCTAGGACTCAATTGGGTATCAAGATCAAGGACAACCAGGACCCCTCTGGCCAGGTTGCAATGGGTGAGTTAGTACAACTCTCATTAACTTCAATGGAAGTTAAAAGGCTATTCCCATCTCAGCCTATTATACTCTATCCTTAGCATAGAACAAGTCGATCATTTTTTTTTTTTTTTTTGGGGGGGGGGGGGGGTGTTAGATTGCAAGAGGCTCTACCAATCCCAAGATTGAGGGCACAGTCATCCCTGCAATGAATGAAGTGCTCACCTCCCCTGCACAGCCACTGCAGCCTGTGATCTAGTCATTCTCAAAGGGGCTGAAGCATTTGGGGTCCCTGTAGAGAATGAATGGAGTGCAGGCTTGAGTGACCGAGCAGGTGCGCAGTAGTGGGCACTACTTTCATTGGCTGGACTATTGCATCCCTATTCTCGGGATCAGGGGGCGGACCCCCGGCAATTAATAAATTGTTATTCCTTTTTCTATATATAGGGGATAACAAGATGATATGGGAATACCCTTTCCAAACTGCATAAAACAAACAACCTGACCACCATTAGCCACTTTATTTGATGCCAGAGCTGCCCTCCCCTGTATAGCCATAGTTCATGAGCGAGCACTAGTGAAGTCATTGGCATAATGTAAATAACGCTAGTGGCAGAGTAGACCCGAGCATGTGGCCTGCACGGGGGCCGTATATGACAATGCTTGAATATCTATCTCCAGGCCGCCGGCACCCCCCGTGCTTCAGTGCCGTGTACGTGTATCTAGGGATGGTAGCTAATGCAGCAGATAGAGCTCTGAGGAGGTAAATTGTAGGTATACAGCTGTCTGGATCACAGCCTTGGTTAATCAGTGTGAACCTTCGAGTCACGTCACCACTTCACGTATGAGGGCAGACGGGAGAGGGAGCTATTACCGGAAGTTCAGTTCTCCAGCTGAGAGGGCTGGATAGGATGAGAATGGCGCTCAGTTCTAACAGTCGCTGGAGCTCAGGGAACACCCGTTTAGAGCTGGGATTCCCTTCATTATGACGGGAATCCCTGCTCCTTTATAGCAAGTAGTATTACACGATGCATCACTACTTACTGCTAGTTCAGAGGAGGTAAGTGATGATGCTTTTGCGTCACCACTTAACCCTTTACACTCTGTGGGCCGGGCGCTTTGCACCTGACTCATGAAGTGTAAGAAACAATTAAACACATTTAATTTGTTTCCTTTGGGAACACACAGCTCCGTTCTGGAGCCGTCTTCTAGAACCGATTGTGTTCGAGAACAGAGGTATTACTGTATTTCCTAAATAATATTAAATAATACATTGTATTCTGGTATCAAGTATTGTACAAACATCATAAAACACGGTGCAGCTGAATATCTAGGTAAATGAAAAGGTTGAGGAGCGCCCCAACCTCCCGTGCATGCTGAGCGCTCCCTCCATGCTGAACAGCTTGCTGCAAGTTATGATCTTAGGTGCAGATGTCTTGATTAAGCAATGCTGTCATATTTAGTTATAGCCAGGGGCCCTAATACCGAGCCGGAGTATGCGGTGGCAGAGGTTAACACAAGGAGATGAGGAGCAGCATAGAGCCTGCTAAACCCATACACCACAGAAGAATCCCAAACATACTACTAGATTTACTTTTTATTAAATTACATAGAAATGAAACAACTATAGACTAAATATAAAGTTCCTGCACCATGAAATACGGTATTATGCTTTACCATGAAATGTTACAATGTGTATCTGACAGTCTATTCATAACATTAGTTAAAAAAGAGCAGTATTATAGTAGTTATAACAACAACTAATAGAGCAGATCTGAATTAGCACCAGAGTCCGTAGAGTGTTTGCTATATACCCATGAGCTAGGATCGTCCAAGTGAGGAATCTAGGCAACGGAGAGCAGCATGGAGGTGCAAAGAGCTACTAGAGAACAAGTACAATCCAACCAAGGAGAAAAAAGTCTCGACAGACATGTGTCGGGAGGGGAAGTGAAAGCAGGGGCGTCTGATGGCTACAGACTGTTTCACGTGGTTAACCACGTATCTTCCGGCCTGCTTTCACTTCCCCTCCCCACACATGTCTGTCGAGACTGAATAAACGGATTGATTCGCAGCGATTTGTGGTGAGTGCAAGCTCTTTTTTCTCCTGGGTTGGATTATAGTAGTTATATTCCTGTATATAGGAGCAGTATTATAGTAGTTATATTCCTGTATTTAGGGAGCAGTATTATAGTAGTTATATTCTTGTATATAGGAGCAGTATTATAGTAGTTATATTCTTGTATATTGGGGCAGTATTATAGTAGTTATATTCCTGTATATAGGAGCAGTATTATAGTAGTTATATCCCTGTATATAGGAGCAGTATTATAGTAGTTATATTCCTGTATATAGTTGCAGTATTATAGTAGTTATATTCCTGTATATAGGAGCAGTATTATAGTAGTTATATTCCTGTATATAGGAGCAGTATTATAGTAGTTATATTCCTGTATATAGGAGCAGTATTATAGTAGTTATATTCCTGTATATAGGAGCAGTATTATAGTAGTTATATCCCTGTATATAGGAGCAGTATTATAGTAGTTATATTCCTGTATATAGGGGGCAGTATTATAGTAGTTATATTCCTATATATAGGAGCAGTATTATAGTAGTTATATTCCTGTATATAGGAGCAGTATTATAGTAGTTATATTGTTGAATATAGGAGCAGTATTATAGTAGTTATATTCCTGTATATAGGAGCAGTATTATAGTAGTTATATTCCTGTATATAGGAGCAGTATTATAGTAGTTATATTCCTGTATATAGGGTCAGTATTATAGTAGTTATATTCTTGTATATAGGGGCAGCATTATAGTAGTTATATTCTTGTATATTAAGGGCAGTATTATGGCAGTTTTAGTTATAGGGAGCAGTTTTATAAGGTTCACTTCCATAGGAATGTCTGGTGGGGAAATTTAAGAAATCAATCAATGTAGAACATTAGACTGGCATCCTGTATTTTGTCAGGTGAACATTCACGATTAGGACAACAATAAGTTGCTGCTTTTTCTATATCTTGTATATAAAGTAAATGCTCTTTTTATCCAGTAACAGAATTTCAGCAAGTTTCTTCCGTTTGGGTCTTGTCTGTGATGGGATAGACTTGTCCATCAGCAGAAGTGCTGTGATTTGCAGAATACAACAATGAACATAATCAGATCTTCTTGCTATGATCTGCCTGCCTTTATTCTATTACCATCCCAATAAAGGTTCCCAAAGGCCCAATGCTATGAAAACTTAAGGTGATGGGGGATAATATATGTAGATGCTCCATTTGCACAGCACTTACTTAGGAACTTTTGCGCTTTCCCCTAGAGTACCTAAAATCTTAGCTCTGACCTTTCCCCATAACTACATCTGTATATGTGTTATAAGTAGTGAAGCATAAATCAACTTACACAAAAGATCCTATGAGAAAAAGATAAAGTTGTAATATTACTTTACTTTTTGTTATTTTTGTGTTTATTTCTGTCGACATTGTGTTCTTCCTATACATGGTGACACTAAGGAGGTGATGGTTATGGTTACAGCTGGGATTACAATGCCTTAGCGTTAGGCATTACTAGAGATACGCCACTAATGTCTCATAAGCGGGGGTGTTACCACTATGACCACTATGGACACTGGTGATTTATTCTATTGACATCAATCCTATACCACCAACCAGTGGAAAGTGTGTGTGTGTGGGGGGGGGGAGGGGGGAGTGGCTAGAGAACAAGTCCACTTAAAGTTACCTAGTTTTTTTATTTTTACATAGAGCAATAAAAAAATAAAAACTACATCAGTAGAAAAACAAGTAACAACTAAAGATACTGTAAGTCAACAGCTGAACTCCATGATGCAATAAAGAAGACAAGACACTAGTGTCGAGTAGCACAGTCCTTTCCTTCACGTTATTTTTGACCAACATCGGGGAAGCTTAAAATCTGTGTTTTTGGGACCAACACTGGCCTATATATGTATAGTAGCTGGATTGTAATAAGGGACCCAAGCTGGGTGCGTCACGGTGGAGCAGTAACTAGCCACCGGCATATCCTTGGATGATGGTTGCCCACCAATGAGTTCCTGATGAGCGCCAAGATTCTTGATTCTTCTTTCCTTCTTTTAGTTTATGGACTACATGGCTTTTATTGCCGTTGGTGACCCCCTAGTCCTGATGGGTTCTCCTGACTAACCTTCAATATTTTTTACCTAGATAATTAAGCTCCCAGGGAACTCACTTGCAAGTCCCGGATCCAGAAGAGTACCAAGACTCAGGAGTACCAGGTCATTGGGAGGTGGGAAAATTTTGCACTTTTGTAGAGGCTCTTGGTACCACAAGATTTGAAAGCGTCAAGCTGGTTATACACATTAGGTTATTATCAGATGCCAGAGGTTGCCAGAGGAGATGAGCCGCTAGTAGACACTTCTGATACCACCACCCCCATCCTCCTGGACAAGCCAACCATGCAATGGGGGGGCGGCAAAAAAGATATTTGGCTTGGCTAGCCATCTAATATATGGGCATCTTTTCCATCTGTAGCAAAAGAAAAAAAAATCACGCTATCATGCAGCAACGATGCAGCCAAAGGAAATCAGATCAGGCTTTTAGCCCCGTCCTCTTTACATATGTGCACACAAATGCCAGAGACGGGCTGTCCTAGATTCTAAGCAAATTAAGAGAAACCTGCAATCTCGGCATATTCAAGAAGGTTAAACAGAGTAGGTCAGAGCAGTCTGCACACTGCAATCTCCAAAGTGCTATTATTCAGTACAAACAGTTCTACGTCGCTAGCAAAGATGGTTCTGTACAAAGTACAAACAAAACAAGCTTAAAGCCGTTCGCTCGAAATATCTTTCAATTTAATATCACCCTGGGAAGAACAGGCAACCAAGGAGACCTGGACATTGTGGAGAAACCACTTGTGATTAAATTTACTTTTCTTTATGTATTCTGGTCTTGTCCCACACATTGAGATATTGACAGAGTGCTGGAGTCTCGCAACGTAGAGGACCTTCGAGTGAGAATTACTGGCCCCAATTAATGGCAATGAGTCGGTTTGTTGATTACAAGTAAGAAGCCTTCGGCACTGCCCAACGCGTTTCCGATTGTAAGTTTATGTCTGATTTGAAAAGCTTGAAGGAATTCTGCTGTCCATTGGCTTTTTCCTGAATTTTGGCTTGTTGAGAACACCTTGGATGAAAAGTCTTGTTTGCACTGAAATATTTACCATAGAGCATAGCTATAAGGGAGGCAGAGGGTTCAGTGGCACCTGAGCTGTGATGCAAAGGGAAGCTTAGAGGCTTGTCCGCCATATGAGAAGACACATGTGATATAAATGGAGCATAGTTGGTAGAGGCTATAATTTGTACCCAGGTCTTGGACATTTCATCTCCTTGTCGTACCCTTTAAACCAGGGATGGGGAACCTTCGGCCCTCCAGCTGTTACAAAACTACAATTCCCATCATGCCTGGACAGTCAAAGCTAAAGCTTTGCAACAGCTGGAGGGCCAAAGGTTGCCTGTCCCTGCTTTAAAGAGAGCATCCAAAGGCTGATCAGAAGAAGGATGTGCTTAGCTATCTCTGGTCGTTCCATAGCAAGTTAATGATGGGGAAAAATAACAACAGATCTTATGATCAGTAGGGTTTCCAATGGTTACACTCCCGCCTATATTGTTCTTCTTTTCAATGCTTCTGTTGTCAATGGGCTTCACTTCGTGCAAGATTGTTTGGGATTATGGTCACATGCTGTAGCATTTAAGGTAGGGGAAAAAATGTACAATAAGGTAAAGCAGTGGCCTCCAAACTGTGGCACTCAAGCCTTGAAGCGTTCTATATGTCATAGTGTGAATTCCAAGCTATGGTAATCCAGTTATTGTGAACCTATTCCCAGCATGCCCTGAGGTAGAGAACCACAAGTTGGAGACCAGTGATATAGAGCATGATTAATAAGTGTAGCTACACAGGGGTCCTGCAGGTGTGCATGTGTTGGGGAAAGGGGGGGGGGGCGGTTGAATTGGCTAAAATCCCAGCTACAGTGTACATAAGAAAAAATAAATATATTTCATCATTACAAAACCTCTTTAAAGGGGTATTCAGGACATTTTCCAAAGCAAACTGTGCTTATGGCTCAGCTGACTTTTTTGTGTCAGTGTTGGCAAAAGGACCTCAATAACTGGTTAAGCCATGACACCACTGCAGCCACTAACTGGCTGAGCAGTCAGGTCCTTGTGCGACACTGACACAAAGAAACTCTGTACCAGGAAATCTCTAGATTACATCTATCTATCTATCTATCTATCTATCTATCTATCTATCTATGAAAGTAGCAAATTATGGATAAGGAGTCTCAGTTTCTAACAGCTTTAGGCTATGCTCACACTACGTAAAACTACGGCCGTAGTTTTGAGGGTGGAACATAGCCTTATTTGCAGTGGGATCCCGGCCGGAGCGTACACACATCATATACGCTGCGGCCGGGATCTATGCGGCGCCGGAAAAAACTGACATGTCAGTTTTCTGCGGCTGGAATTCAGTGAATTCCGGCAGCAGAAAGACCTGTCAGTGCACACAGTGAAGCAAGCGGCTCTGGCCGCTTGCTTCACTGTGGGCTATGGGAAGCTCTGATGCGGGCGCGTGCTGATGCGCCCCCATCAAAGCTCCGCGGCCGGAAAGATCACCCGGCCAGTACTTAAGTACCGGCCGGGATGATCCGGGCTGAGACCAGCCGTTCCGTGACCCGGCCGGGGTCACGGAACAGCGGGTCTCACACGCCGTGTGAACATAGCCTTAATCCTTTTCCCTGACAGTAATGCACCTATACCGGAAATGGACAAGGTAAGGAAGCTCCTCCCATAAAGTATTTAGTATAATTAAGAATTGTTGACGATCTAAGGAAAAAAGCTAAAAATTCAGCACTTGCATGGGGTTAGAGGACCACCTCATCCCAAAAGTTATATCACCCTCCCCCCGGTGCACCCATCCGGCCACCAGCTCACCTCTCCTCATGGATGTTAAGGCAGCACTCTGCAGAGATATCCCTCTGGTGCTCATCACTAGAGAACACCAGATGAATATTCATGAGGAGGCAAGTGACTGGTGGGAGGGGGGGGGGGTACGTCTTCTCCATTCTGGAGATTTATGGAGATCTCAGACATCAGACCTTCACTGATCACCGAGAGAGGATAACTTTAAATTGTTGGAGTACCCCTTTAAGAGAATATTGACATGAGAGATCTCTCAATATGAAACAGTCAACAGTTTGGTCGTCATCGTGATCTTAGAAAGGAGCCGTAGTAGCCGAATTCGTAGTCTGAGCCTGGTGAAGTGATTGATCATATGTAAAATGGGCTGTTTGCGCTCCGTACAGATGCCTCATTACTAACTATTTTCAGCCTCTTTGAGAGCTAAATAATTTGGTAACGCATCATTGAACATTTAGTTGCTTCTACAGCAGATGGTTTCAAGGGTCCATCTGCTCACAGCAATGTTTTGCACAAGACCCTTCCACCTTCAACCAAAGGGTTTTTATTACTTGAATGTGCCGTCTACAGGTGTGTTATGGGGAATGCCTCACAAAGAGAACGGCGTCTAGGAAACAGGACTGGATGGGATTTTATTTGTTTTCTTTATGTCTAGTGTCTTAGGTTACAGGAGTTCATCATTTAGTTCGTAGATAGACATTTTTTTTTGTTTATTCGTATTATTGGCATAAAGTATAAAGTTATGCAGTATAAGGCTATGTTCGCACTACGTAAAACTACGGCCGTAGTTCTCGCCGCAGAACTACGGCCGTAGTTTTGAGGAGTTGAACATAGTCTTATTTGCAATGGGATCCCGGCCGGAGCGTACACACATTGTATGCGCTCCGGCCGGGATCCCATGCGGCACCGGAAAAAACTGACATTCAGTGAATTCCGGCCGCAGAAAGACCTGTCAGTTCACACAGTGAAGTGAGCGGCTCCGGCCGCTTCACTGTGTGCTATGGGAAGCACTGATGCGGGCGCGCGCTGATGCGGCCGGCCGGGATTATCCGGGCTGAGACCGGTCAGGGTCACGTAACGGCCAGGTGTTCACGTAATGTGAACATAGCTTAAGGCTGGGTTCACACTCAGTATATTTCAGTCAGTATTGTGGTCCTCATTGCAACCAAAACCAGGAGTGGATTAAAAACACAGAAAGGCTCTGTCCACATAATATTGAAATTGAGTGGATGGCCGTCATTTAATGGCAAATATTTGCTGTTATCTTAAAACAACGGCTGTTGTATTGAAATAATGGCCGTTATTTACCGTTATATGGCGGCCATCCACTCAATTTCAACATTGTGTGATCATAGCCTTTCTGTGTTTTCAATCCACTCCTGGTTTTGGTTGCAATGAGGACCTGACATGAGGACCAAATACTGCCTGAAATATACTGTGTGTGAACCCAGCCTAAGGCTATGTTCACACTTTTTTTTTTTTTCGGGACAAGAGTCATTTTGGCACTAAAATGCGTCAGTTTTATGCAACTTACGTCCGTCTAACACCCCCAAAAAGAAGCTGTGTGGTCGTGGCCTTAGACTGTCTAGTCAAAGACCATTCTTAAGTTGGTGTACTTTTAAATCAAAAATCTAATTCTAATGTATGGTGTCACATGTAGGCTGCACCTCTTTTCCCTGTTACACCACCCACTTTATGCTAAGCCACATCCCCTTGTCTCAATTCTTTTCATTTAATTTAATTGATGAAACATGTCCACCAAACGTTTGTGCAGGTTGTCAAATTTAGGTCATTCCCATTTTTCAATATAATCCCGCCCACTTTCCATGAAACCACACCCCCTTGTCACAATTATTTTCATCTAATTTGGTTGAGAAAAATCAAATAACACATGCACCTAAAAAAAAACACTGTAACCAGATGTTGGCTAGAAGTCATTAAAGAAATGTATCACCTGCAATGCTTTCTGTGACGTCCTTTTTCATTTAAGGTTGCTTTTAGGAGTCAGCAGCAGTTTGTTTTTTGGCGTACAGTTTTTGCCCAATTTTTTAAAATAATTTTTAAATGACATGATTAAAAATCACATGTAATAATCCCACGAAAGAAAAAATTTGAAACACAAAAACTTACTATTTTAAGGAAAAAGGGCAAGAGAAACAGCATAAAAAACATAAAGTACAAAAAAATGAAGAATTTTTTTTTTTCTTTTTTTCTTTTTAAAGTTACAGTTAAAAAAGAAAAAGTCCGTTTTTTTTTAGATGATTAAAAAAAAATAAAAACTTTATAACTTCAGGGGTCAATTGTAAATACTCAAATATCCTCAACTAACAAAAAGTTTAAAAAAACAGTATTTTTCAAGTTTGTCATAATAGATAATTAAAAGCTATACGTGTTATCTGTAAACAGCGTGCTTCTTACAAGCAGCCTGTGATAAAGTATATATAACCAATTTAAAAGAGATCATAACTACCCACGTCTATCCCCTGAAGCTATTAGTTAAAAAAAAAACCTCATATGCCAAGTTCTATAAAAATAATGGGTACCCGAGTGCCGTGATATACTGACTTTCCCTGTCTGCCGTCCAAATTGATGACTCAGCTTTCAAGTTTGAAAATCACCAGTGGCAAGAACAGTTGCCAATGTAAATCTCGTTCCTATTTCTCTACGGTATCCTAATAAAAGAGAAATGTTTTTGCAATGTGGATGTCCGTATTTGGGAAGACAGTACGCTTAGCTCTACGCCGGACAAAAGTCTATAATATACAATGTCTTATTTTAACTATTTATTTATGTGTTTAAAAATAATATAACACGTCTAATAGGGATATGGAAAAAAAAGTATAGAAAAAGTTTTCAAATAAAGGGGAAACAACTGAAGTAAAGAAACAAAAACATTGAAAAAAAAATTTAATTGTTGTTCACTAAGTGTGTGTGTGTGTTCACACAATTTAGATTTTTTTTTAGTTGAAAAAAAACGTGTTATTTATTTAAAAAATTATTTGAATATATTGATCTATTTGTTTTATTTTAGTTAGGTTCCTTTGATTAGGGTTTTTTTTTTTTTTTTTTAAGGAATTTACATTTTTACATTTTGGATAGATTTATTGATCATCTTTTTAATGCAACCACTAAAGTGATTGGCTGCAGAAGTTATGTGTTAGGAGGGACCAGGAAATAAAGACCAGCAGGGGGCCTGAGAAGCATAGGAATGGGAAGGTTGGAGAATTAGGAAGGTGAATATGACATCTTTTTTATGTTAGAATCTTATGAGCTGTTTTTAGAAACATTTAAAGGGAAACTATCAGCAAGTAGATCCATACTAACCTGCTGTTATCTAGTAATAGCTTGTAATGATCTTTATGGTATTGTTTCCTTTCCACTTTAATTGCCCTGTTTTTGCAAAATCCAAATATGGGTCTAATTGATGGAACTGACATCATCTAAGGGTCCGTTTACACAGAAAGATTATCTGACAGATTCTCTGCCAAAGATTTGAAGCCAAAGCCAGGAATGGATTTGAAAAGAAGAGAAATCTCAGGCTTTCCTTTATGACCTGATCTCTGTTTATAGGCTGTTTCTGGCTTTGGCTTCAAATCTTTGACAGATAACCTGTCAGATAATCTTTCTGTGTAAACGGACCCTAAGTGTTCTGGTGTTGACACAACTGTCCTGGGGTCTTTCAAGTCCTTAAAGTATAAGACTGGGTTTACACTACTGTTTTCTATTGAGTTCCATTATGAAGAAAAAAAATTCAAAATGCATTTTTTAGTGTCCACAAAAACTGGATTGGCTACGTTTTTTGTGTACCCTAAAAAAGGGATGTGTTTTGATCTCTTTTTTTTTTTTTTTTAATAATAGAATTTAATAGAACAATAAATCCACACAAATGCATCAATTTTTTCATCTTTTTTTCCTCCATTAAACGGATTGGTTAAATGGACAGCAGAAACCCAATGTGAACTGAACCTAAGTCCTAAATTACTTCCTGCCCAGACACAGCTGGTGCTGGATGGGACAGTTGTAAAATAGTTCATCAGAACAGGGCTCATGCACAGAACATGCCTCCAAGGTGTAGCTGACAGCCAGGAGTCAAGGAGTGACCAGCAGCCAGGAGCCAAGGTATAACCAGGTGTAATCTCCATACTGTTACTCAACAATACCCAGTACACCAACACTAATATTACCAATAATACTACTATACCAGGGAAATATAATGTCACCCCACTATGAACTCTATTGTTTCCACTAGAGATGAGAGAATGACTTATCTAAAGGAAGCAAATCCCTTTGTTTGATCTGCGCTCTGCTCATCAAGCTGCTGGGCTTTCAGGGCTGCTCCGCTCCCTGCCACTTCATCCCGGGTGCCGGGGTAAAGCTGAATCCAATCCTGAGAAACTGGGAGACGTTTTCCAGGATTTGATCCAGCTTTTCCCGGCATCCTGGGAGGAGCAGCAGGGAGAAGAGCAGCGCTGAATGACTACGGCTTAATGAGCAGAGCGCAGAGCGTTTAGATAAGCTCATCTTTGCTCATCTCTAGTTTCCACCACCAGAAGGTGCCAGACATAACATCTTAGACTTCACGCTTTTCCAGCCTCATCCTGACCTTTCCCTACCTATAGTGCCCAAAATGGCAACAATGCTCCTATTGGTAGGTGTTTCCTCCCAGTAACTATATAGGTGGCCTGGGAGGTTGATAGGCCTGCCTGTAGGTAGATGGGCGTATATAGATGTTCCCAGTATCTAGATAGCCCCCCAGGTGGTAGTCAAGTCCCTCAATAGGTAAGAGGTAGTCAAGTCCCTCAAAGGTACCCCAGTAGGTAGACAGCTGCCCTTCTGCAGGTAAATAAGTGTCCCCAGTGGGTAGATAGATGCCCCCCTTGGGAAGTAAAAAGGTGCATGTGGCTATATCCATGTTTTCCAGGCCTCTAAGCCGCAGGAAATCAAATGCTGATTGTTCGAGGTTCAGAACTCAGGTCAACGCAGGTCCAGGAATCTAAAGGTGCGTGCTGCTCCCAGACTGTAGACCAAAGGCATATAGAAGCCTGCACCGATTCTTCTGCACCCCTCCCCCCAACCCCCATATCACCAACACTCAGTCTTATACAATTTTTCAATATTTACGGGGGGAAAAAATGGAATACAAAGACCTGTAAGACTCTCCTCGAACTCTCCTCATATCTTCTGATACCTCCAGTTATGTTCACCACAGCATCCATCAATTTCTCAACTAACTTGTTACTACTGTTTCAATTATGTTCAGCCATCTCTCTGAAGACCTCAACGTCACCAGGAGCACGAAGAGAACCAAAGTTATTCCGAGCTCGATTCACTCTGCCCAACTTAACACTTTCAATTATTTCAGTACACGGGAAATATTATTACGGCAGCTCCCCTTTAGCCACGTGGACCATGGCCCCTTATCCCTCACGGACTAGGACCCATTCCACGGTTGCTATAATGAAGTTGTTACGGCAACAAGAGTGACAGGTTAATTATCTTCTATAAAAGAGGGACAAATTGAACTTTGTCTTTCCATCATTTTTGAGATACATCAAGAAGCTCCCAAGGAAGCAGGATGCCACTCTAGTGAATAGACAAGCTAATCCACTCGGCTATTCTGTTTTGACCCCCCGGCCCCTCCATGGAGCCTTCTACTATACTATGGTTATATTTCAAATTTTTTTTTTGTTCTACATTCAACAGATTCCACTTTATGATAAATTCGGCAATATTTTTTGCTCTCCATATGTTGGCTGACAGCTCTCTCGAATAACTGATGGCTAAATTTAAACCCTGATGAAAATTAACCCAAGTGTTAAATGCAAACAGGAGTTGCTTGGAAGAGAAGAGAGTTACAATGGCAGATGCCAAGCAGTCGAAAATGTGTATAAATTAATGGAGCCTCGGCAGTGACAAGCTGTCAGGCATCTTGATGACTTTTACTGGTGCTTCAGTCCCACTGAAGTTGGCCAGAGGGCAGCATGAACAAGTAGTGCTTTTCAAAAGGACCGCGGGATACTTGACAGTAATGTTAACTAGATCATCTGAAGTTCATGGTCAAATAAGAGAAAATTTGCAACGCTTTGCACTATCCAAAGTTCACCCACAGCTGTGCTAGGAGTAGAAGCCTCCATCACTTGTTAACTTTTTATGGTCTGGGTAAAATTAACATTACTCGGCACCCTAGAAAAGATGAAGACGTCAATGAAAGAGATGGACATCATTATTCTTGCTACAGCTTATACCCCTTAGTATATGTGCACCCATTTACTGATATCCTTTTACTCTCTCCTCTGTATTTTATAATCATTCCGCCCTCTCTGAAATAGAATCTTGTAATCTCCATGCACTGACTTCCTGTTGAACATGGGATGGGGTTGTGTTTATACACAGCAGCCAATCAGAGGAGACAGAGCTGCAGAAAAGAGGGAGAAGAACCAATGGTGGAACAGGGGGATGACTACTTTAGACTACACGAAGACTATTGTGGCCATGAACGTTTTTGGTTGTAAAATTCAGAAAACCATACTCACCTACCCTGATCCTTCGCAGCTTTCGATCCCTGCGGAATTTAATTTGTAAAGTAATTGCCCATTTAGCCAGGAAAAGTCACTGTGGCTCACTGGGTGTTTTCTTCGGAAAGGAAATGTCAGCGGAAACTGGAAGAAGCAGAGAGCAGTGGGGACTAGCAAGTTAGCAAAGCCCAGAGGTATTAAAAAAAAAAAAAAAAAAAAAACTCCTTTAAAGGGAACTCCAGTGATCCCATAAAAACCATATAAAATGCATAAAAACCATCTGCCACTGCTGGGTACCTGCCCCAGTCTTGTAGTAGCTATGCATACTGGGAGATGTTGTTCACTTGCATGTTTTTTTATGCATTTTATATTTTTTATAGCATCACTGGATCTCCCTTTAACCCCTTCATGACCCTGAATGTAACTGTACGTCCTGGGTCAGGTAAGGGAGTTCAGAGGGGGGCCACGTGGCAAACCCGCTATGTGCAGCCTAGCACTGTGGAAGTTAGTGTACGTGGTTCGGTCGCCATGCCCGCTAATCAGCTATTTAGATGCATCTATCAAAGCTCACAGCTGCATTTAAATAGCTGCATTCCCCTATCCGTGGTGGGAATGCGATCCGTTCAACTTACTCCGCCAGGCCTCAGGGTTGGAATGACACTGATCCCGGCTCGGTAATCAACAGATATGGTCTGCAACAGACCAGAGTAATACAGCACCGATCTAATTAATCAGTGCTGTATTATATACATATCATTGATCTCTATGACAGATCAGTGCTGTGTATATTTTAGTCCCCCAGACGACTTGTAATTACTGTGTAAAAAAAAAAAACTTTTTCAATAATAAAAAATCTTCCCTAATAAAAATTTTAATCACCCCCCCCTTTTCCCATTTTATAAATAAATAAACACCCAAGCTATTAAATTATCACATTCCTGATCTCGCACGGTAAACCGCGTAAGCACAAAACCCCGCCAAAGTGCAAAATTGCTGATTTCTTGTCACATAAAATCCAGAATACGTCGGATCATATATGTAGGCAAGGTACAGATAGAAAGTACAGATTCACTTGGCAGTTTGGCAGCATATTTTATGGAAAAATGAAGTCTTCCATCACAAAGTACAATTAGTGCTGCAAAAAATAAGGGCTCATGTGGGTCTGTAGGTGAAAATAAGGAAGTGATATGGCCTTTAAAACGTTTTTTTCTTTAAAAAGAAAAAAAACTAAAGGGCAAAGAGAGGTTAAAGGAGGTTTCTAAGCACAATTTGTTTTTTGTTTTTTTAGAGAGAGAGATGAAACAACAGTGTCTCCTTTCTTCTATACTACTCAGGAGAGGATGTTGTTTCCCCATTCATCACTGTGTGATGTCAGTGATGGGTAGGGTTACACATAAAGTGTTACAGCTTGTCTGGTAACAAAGAGACAGAGATCATGTGACTTCTGTCTCAGAAGGAAGGGGGAGAACAGAGGAGTGGAGACAGTATAGTGAGTAGGTTTACAATACTCAGGTGTATATTGAGTAGATTTATAATACTCTGGTGTTTAGTGAATAGGTATATAATGCTTTGGTGTATAGTGAGTAGATTTATAGTACTTTGGTGTATACTGAGCTGCTTTATAATACTTTATAATAGTTTGGTGTATATTGAGTAGGTTTATAGTATTTTTTTGTATAGTGAGTAGATTTAAAGCACGTTGGTGCATAGTGAGTAGGTTTATAGTACTTTGGTGTATAGTGAGTGGTTGTATGATAGTTTGGTGTGTAGTGAGTGGCTGTATGATAGTTTGGTGTGTAGTGAGTGGCTGTATGATAGTTTGGTGTATAGTGAGTGGCTGTATGATAGTTTGGTGTGTAGTGAGTGGCTGTATGATAGTTTGGTGTATAGTGAGTGGCTGTATGATAGTTTGGTGTGTAGTGAGTGACTGTATGATAGTTTGGTGTATAGTGAGTGGCTGTATGATAGTTTGGTGTATAGTGAGTAGTTTTATAATACTTTGGTGTATATTAAGTGGCTGTACAATAGTTTGGTGTGTAGTGAGTGGCTGTATGATAGTTTGGTGTATATTGAGTGGCTGTATGATAGTTTGGTGTGTAGTGAGTGGCTGTATGATAGTTTGGTGTGTAGTGAGTGACTGTATGATAGTTTGGTGTGTAGTGAGTGGCTGTATGATAGTTTGGTGTATATTGAGTGGCTGTATGATAGTTTGGTGTGTAGTGAGTGGCTGTATAATAGTTTGGTGTATAGTGAGTGGCTGTACGATAGTTTGGTGTGTAGTGAGTGGCTGTATAATAGTTTGGTGTGTAGTGAGTGGCTGTATGATAGTTTGGTGTATATTGAGTGGCTGTATGATAGTTTGGTGTGTAGTGAGTGGCTGTATGATAGTTTGGTGTGTAGTGAGTGGCTGTATGATAGTTTGGTGTGTAGTGAGTGGCTGTATGATAGTTTGGTGTGTAGTGAGTGGCTGTATGATAGTTTGGTGTGTAGTGAGTGGCTGTATGATAGTTTGGTGTGTAGTGAGTGGCTGTATGATAGTTTGGTGTGTAGTGAGTGGCTGTATGATAGTTTGGTGTATAGTGAGTGGCTGTATGATAGTTTGGTGTATAGTGAGTGGCTGTATGATAGTTTGGTGTATATTGAGTGGCTGTATGATAGTTTGGTGTGTAGTGAGTGGCTGTATGATAGTTTGGTGTGTAGTGAGTGACTGTATGATAGTTTGGTGTGTAGTGAGTGGCTGTATAATAGTTTGGTGTGTAGTGAGTGGCTGTATGATAGTTTGGTGTGTAGTGAGTGGCTGTATGATAGTTTGGTGTATATTGAGTGGCTGTATGATAGTTTGGTGTGTAGTGAGTGGCTGTATGATAGTTTGGTGTGTAGTGAGTGGCTGTATGATAGTTTGGTGTGTAGTGAGTGGCTGTATGATAGTTTGGTGTGTAGTGAGTGGCTGTATGATAGTTTGGTGTGTAGTGAGTGGCTGTATGATAGTTTGGTGTATATTGAGTGGCTGTATGATAGTTTGGTGTATAGTGAGTGGCTGTATGATAGTTTGGTGTATATTGAGTGGCTGTATGATAGTTTGGTGTGTAGTGAGTGGCTGTATGATAGTTTGGTGTGTAGTGAGTGGCTGTATGATAGTTTGGTGTGTAGTGAGTGGCTGTATGATAGTTTGGTGTGTAGTGAGTGGCTGTATGATAGTTTGGTGTATATTGAGTGGCTGTATAATAGTTTGGTGTGTAGTGAATAGGCCTGCTCCCCAGTACTCTTCGCCTGTCGCACTCCTTACACTCACACATGTCACACTCCTCCAGACGTGTCTGCTGCTCTTTTTCAGCAGCTCTCTATGATCCCCCCGCTCACGCCTCACTGCTTACAGCCGCTACTCCTGGGAAAGGCAAGGACTGGAGCAGCGGTGACCTCCCCAGTAGCCATTGTCTGCCCGTGTCTGCTTCTGACTGCTCATATTTGCCTACAGTCTGCCGCCCCATCACTTACACATTAGTTTACTTTTTTAGTTTTCACATTTTTATCAAAAATTTCACGTAATCCAGGAAAAGAGGCAAAATGTCAGGAGATGATCGGAGCCGGGTCAGCGCACAACTCAAGACGTCTCCCAGCACAATGTATATAAGGATATTCCTGATCTATAATAAGTTATACTGAGAAATACCGACAGACTATACTACATGTTCTATCACAACCGGATAGCAGGAATTGTGTTACTATAGGGGGATTTGTATCATCTATCTATCTACTGTATCTGTCTATCTATCTATCTCCTATCTATCTATCTATCTATCTCCTATCTATCTATCTATCTATCTATCTCCTATCTATCTATCTATCTATCTATCTCCTATCTATCTATTATCTATCTATCTCCTATCTATCTATCTATCTATCTATCTATCTATCTCCTATCTATCTATCCATCTATCTATCTATCTATCTATCTATCTATCTATCTATCTATCTCCTATCTATCTCTTATCTATCTCCTATCTATCTATCTATCTCCTATCTATCTATCTCCTATCTATCTATCTCCTATCTATCTATCTATCTATCTATCTATCTATCTATCTCCTATCTATCTCCTATCTATCTATCTATCTATCTATCTCCTATCTATCTATCTATCTATCTATCTATCTATCATCTATCTATCTATCTATCTATCTATCTCCTATCTATTATCTATCTATCTATCTATCTATCTCCTATCTATTATCTATCTATCTATCTACTGTATCTATCTATCTATCTATCTATCTATCTATCTATCTATCTATCTATCTATCTCCTATCTATCTATCTATCTATCTATCTATCTATCTATCTCCTATCTATCTATCTATCTATCTATCTATCTATCTATCTATCTATCTATCTACTGTATCTATCTATCTATCTATCTATCTATCTCCTATCTATCTATCTATCTATCTATCTATCTATCTATCTCCTATCTATCTATCTATCTATCTATCTATCTATCTATCTATCTATCTCCTATCTATCTATCTATCTATCTATCTCCTATCTATCTATCTATCATCTATCTATCTATCTATCTCCTATCTATCTATCTATCTATCTATCTATCTCCTATCTATCTCCTATCTATCTATCTATCTATCTCCTATCTATCTATCTATCTATCTATCTATCTATCATCTATCTATCTATCTATCTATCTATCTATCTATCTATCTACCTATCTCCTATCTATCTATCTATCTATCTATCTATCTATCTCCTATCTATCTATCTATCTATCTATCTATCTATCTATCTATCTCCTATCTATCTTCTATCTATCTATCTATCTATCTATCTCCTATCTATCTATCTATCTATCTATCTATCTATCTCCTATCTATCTATCTATCTCCTATCTATCTATCTCCTATCTATCTATCTATCTATCTCCTATCTATCTATCTCCTATCTATCTATCTCCTATCTATCTATCTATCTATCTATCTTCTATCTATCTATCTATCTATCTATCTATCTATCTATCTCCTATCTATCTATCTACCTATCTCCTATCTATCTATCTCTTATCTATCTATCTATCTATCTATCTATCTATCTATCTATCTATCTCCTATCTATCTATCTATCTATCTATCTCCTATCTATCTATCTCCTATCTATCTATCTATCTATCTCCTATCTATCTCCTATCTATCTATCTATCTATCTATCTATCTATCTGCAGACACAGACCGCATAGGGCCCTAGTGCAAAACTTTTTCCACCTCAGGACACCCCTACCAAATATCCTAAAAAAAATACAAAAAAAAAACACGGCAACTAGTGACTCACAGGTGACGTCTTCTTCTAAATCGTCACTTTCTCTTTTCCTCTCCTTCTGGCTCGGGCCACCATGATGATTTCTTCTGCTACAATTTATTTCTTCAGAACCTGCCAGACAAACATCTTAGGCTTTACATTTTTCCTTCAACTTTCTTCCCTTTTTCCCTCCAATAGGCTCCCATACAGTAGTAATTTCACTGTTTGGGGTCAAGCGCCATAAAGTGAGTAGGTATGTGGGTTGCCTCCTATATGTGGGATCCCTTGCTGTGCCCTCCCATAAAGTAATAATGTCCCCTGATGTGCCCCCATAGTAATATTGCTCCCTGCTGTGCCCCCCATAGTAATAATGACACTGTTGTACCCACATAATAATGCCCCTGGCTGTGCCCCCATAGAAATAATGCCCCCTGCTGTACCCCCATAGTAATACTGCTCCCTACTGTGCCCCCAAAGTAATAATGCTCCCTGCTATGCCCCCATAGTAATAATATCCCCTGCTGTGCCCCCCTAAGTAATAATGCTCCCTGCTGTGTCACCATAGTAATAATGCTCCCTGCTGTGACCCCATAGTAATAATGCCCCCTATTGTGACCATCCCCAAAGTAATAAAGCCCCCTGTTGTGACCCCCCCCCCATAGTAGTAGGAATACATCACTTCCTGCAGGACATACAGCAGCTGATAAGTACTGGAAGAATTGGACTTTTAAATAGAAGTAAATTACAAATCTATATAACTTTTTGACAACAGTCAATTTGAAAGAAAAACATTTTCGCTGGAGTACCAGTTAAATCTAGTGACGCTATAGTCAGTCTCTACAGTTTCATAATTTCTAGCTTTTAGCTTGTGCAAAAGAAAAAAAATCTGCGCATTTCCCCGAGTTGCGATCGGCGCAGCGATTGCGAAACCTAATAAACATTTATGAAAGTAATGAAGCTTAATGCACAAATAGTCGTGATCAGGAAGCTGTTAAATAATTTGTTTTTGCTATGAAAAGTCAGCAGGAAGCTATTATAAGATAATTAGCATAATTCTCTCCTCACTAGAAAACCCCCTAATCCTGCATTATCTCTGATTATATTACTGACATCCTTATGGTTTACAGTGCAGGGCTCATCCAGGGAATCCGGAGCCCATCCTGAGGCTTCCCTCATACAGATGTAGCAGAGCTGAGGTTGTAGTGTAACGTCTACTTATCATTACAGTGCAGAGCTCATCCCGGGAATCCGGAGCCCATCCTGAGGCTTCCCTCATACAGATGTAGCAGAGCTGAGGTTGTAGCTTAATGTCTACTTATCATTACAGTGCATAGCTCATCCTGGCTGCCTGTGAGAGGGGAATACAGAACCGATACAGAGGCTTTCCTTATACAGATGTAGCAGAGCTGAGGTTGTAATTAGAGATGAGCAAATTGAACTTCCAGAACTGAGATTTGATTTGAGAATTAACCAAATCTTTTGAAAGTTGGTCCCAAAGTTCACCTAAAATTACAGCAATTACAGCAAAAACATGGGTGCAAGGGATTACCCATAATTCCTTGCAGCCCGGCAATGGTCCAGAAGGCACCCTCCCATGCACACACACATTTCACATTTTCTCCTTCCCTATATATATATATAGTAGCAAGTCAGCTCCTGTATAGTAAACTGCTAGAGAAAGATAGATAGAGTCTGGGTTAGAAAGGGATATAGAAGGTTGGTTACCTATCAGGGACATATGAAAGAATAGTGTGAGGATAGTAGTGTTAGCTGTGTAGCTGTGAAATAGCTCCTGTGTGTGGCCCAATATCTGTGCAAGTATACCCTGGCACAGCTCTCCTGGGTGAAGTTAACCTGTCAGGTTACGTCACGTGGCCTGTTCTAAAACTGTCTGGCAGCAAAGTAACTATCATTGACAAAGACACTTATTCTGCTGCCAGATACAGTTTTAGAAAAGGCCACCTGATAGGTGACTGACAGGTTTGACTTCACCCAGGAGAGCTGTGGATGTTGGTGAATCAGGTGAATCACTGACGTGCAATGAGCCATTGTTCTCCTGAGTGAAGTTAACCTGGTTAGTAACTTGTCAGGTGATCATAAAAACGAACTTGGTGTTGGTGAAGTACAGTAGAAATCAGCCAACAGGGAGACAAGGTATTTATGATTCAAAGATGACTTTACTCAAACATCAAGTACAAAGGGTAAAATTGTCTTTGATCTGTGATGCATCTTTAAAACAGCCACCAGCCACAGATGGGTCAGCAAGTGGAAACTTCTCTCTCAAACACAACGCATATACCTCATATGCAAGATAATAGCAGCATAGAAAAAATTGCAATAGACATAATTATCAGAGTCTATAGAAACATAAGTTATAAAGTGGGATGTACTCTGCCCAATGGAAAAAAACACTCAGTCCTTGATAAGGTACTTGTAAACAGCACTTGTAATCAGAGTTCATTCTGTTAAGGAGTACTCAGTTAGAGTACCCCTATAACTTTTAAGAGTCACAGGGTGGACATTTTCCTATAAACAGTCTGCTGTAGTGGTGACTTTGGCCGCTGTTAATCTGTACAGTGTCCTTTGTATTAGAAGTCCCTTGTAGATAGAGTTCCTCTAGCACATAGCAGGGCATGTCTATTAGAGTCTCTGCATAAAATAGTCACCAAATATCATCCTTCATAAAAGACGGCAGTAGCAATCACTGTATTATTGTTTCCTTAGCACATAAACCCCAACAAAACTAAACCGCCCCTCATAACAATAGGCAGTTTTCCTGCCACATATGTGGTGTAATGAGTGTCCCCCTGCCATCATCCTCTCCAGCAGCCACAGCCCGCACAGCTCTGGGAGTCGAGTCATGACATCACCATGTTATCCAGGAAGTGACTTCACCATGTTATCCAAGAAGTGACATCACCATGTTATCCAGGAAGTGACATCACCATGTTATCCAGGAAGTGACATCACCATGTTATCCAGGAAATGACATCACCATGTTATCCAGGAAGTGAAATTACCATGTTATCCAGGAAGTGACATCACCATGTTATCCAGGAAATGAAGCCTTGATGCAGTATTGAGTGCAGGGAAAAAAGCACTTTATAAGCATTTCCTGTAATAAGTGTATATTGGGGATTTGTATAACTTCTGGGGGGGGGCAATAGAATACTTTAATAAAAATTTTTGCGGGACTTCTCCTTTAAGCTTTGCCCAAATGGACCTACATAACACAATAACTAGTTTAATTGTTTTAGTGCCCTTTGTTTAAAGTGTTTCTGTCGTTTGTAAGAACTTTTGACAATATATTAACATCATAGAAACATGTCAAAAATTTTGATCGGTCCAGGTCTATTCGCGCCCCTACAGACCAGGAGAACGATCTCAGAGAGCTCCAGATTGCATGCATTCTGATGAAGGGAAAGCTATATTCCCTAAATGCGTTATTGCTATCTGTGTGGACAGAGGCATTGGAGTGCTGTTGACTATTGCTTCTTTTTTTTTATGTCATAGAGACATGTCAAAACAAAAATTTTGATTGGTCAAGGTCTGAGTGTTCACACCTGTACGGATCGGGAAAACGAGCAGGGCGAAGGCGCAAAGTTAGAAGAACGAACTCAGGGATTAAGCCATAAACTTATATTAAAGCTATATGTCATTCCCATAGGACGGGCATTCCACTAGTAGTCAGGATAACATATCCGCCTATAGGAACGCTGGGGCTGAGATAAGAGGGAACCATTCAATGCTGATGCCAGGAACAATCAGATGGAGGAAGCCAAATGCCGGTAGACGTCTTACTTTTTATGTGTCACAAAGCATTTTACGTTGGGGGAACTTACAAGCTGTTCTAAGAGCACAACTAGGTGGCGGAGCGAACCTCTCAGACAGATTGGGCAGGAGAACATTTCTGACATATTTATGGGGAACGTACAGTCAGCCGCTGCTGTTTAACTCTTTGCATATTGTATCAAATTACTGATACTAACCTGTTATGATTAGAGGTGTTTTTTTTATTAGATTTTATTTGTATAGTGCCAACACATTCTACAGCGTTGTACAAAGATTTTATTATTACACTAAAAAAAATTTTAATTATTAATGATTTTTTTTAAATGTATTTTTGTGCATTTTAGTCAGAGTTTATAACACTAGACAACATTTGTTTAGCTTAAAATATCCAGTTATTAAATGTAAAAAAAGAAATCAATTAATTGTATTATTTATTTTATTAATTTATTTGGAGTAAATTTATAAAAAAAACTACCAAGTTGCTTAAAAGTGTTTAAACAGTTCATTTATTTATTTTCACTAATTTTGTAAAAACTAAATGATTTATTGGTTTGCAAATATTCATGTTTCCCGTATTTATTTTACTCATTTATTTTTCTGCATTCTAATAAAAATATTTAATTTATTTATTACTAAATCATTATTTGTATGTATTATTTAATATTCTAAAATAATATTTTATAATTATTGAATTTTTTTTCCACATATTTGAAAAAAAACACCTAAAATTATTTTACTGGAACCAACATGTTTAATTTAATTTGTCCATTTGATTTTTTTTTTTTTTTTTAATTTATGCACAAAAGTATTTATTTAAAAAAAATATTAGTTTATTCTGTGAATTTAATTTACATCTTTATTTTAAGACTGTAGCTAAGGGTAAAATCACACGGGCGTCTCGCACAAAAAATCCGCAGCTAATCCGCAATACACATGTGTATTGCGGATTAGCTGCAGTTTAGCTGCGGATTTCTTATGCGAGACGCCTGTGTGAATTTACCCTTAAACAAATTTAAATGTATGTATGAATTATAATAATAATAATAATAATAATTATTATTATTATTATTATTCATGTATTTTTAATTGTATTATTTTGTTGTTGTTATTATTATTTTTGTTGTTGTTGTTGTTGTTGTTATTATTATTATTATACTTATTTATTTTTAAAAAATGTATTTCTTCTACACTGAACATTCTGTATGTTCTTATTGCCCAGCTCCTCCGTTGATGTCTTCACAGGTGATGGGCACCATGCAGGCAGTAGAAAAACAAAAATACACCTAGACTCTCCATTTTTCCTACCTTGGCGACCATCTGTTCCTGCTGCCTCAATAGCTTCTCCACTCTCTCCCCACTGGGGCCTGTCTAAGCAATAGGGTATAAGACCCTCGGATGAGGTAGGCCTCAGGCCCCGAAAACTCTCCCAGCCACAAGGAAAGTGCCAGCTGTCTGCCTTCATTTGCATTTTCTCTACAATATAATGAAATTAGCCATGGGTTTCCTGAGGTGATGCAAGACGGAAATTTAGGCTGGAAGTGTCAGCATGCGGCGGGGAGGGAGGTAGAAGGTCACAGCGGCGGATGATGGATTCTTACAGCAGAACTGTCCTGGACAGTAAGAAATGTCTGCACGTTGTAGCTATCAGATTAATGGGGAACTTTACAAAAATCCTAACTGATTGATTTATTTCAAAAATATTTATTTTTAAGGAATTTTGATTGGATTTTTACAACAAAAGGGAAAATGTATTATTATTATTATTATTTCTTACAGATGATTATTAATTATTATTTTATATTATTATTTAGATTATATTAATAATTTTAATGTTTTTGCAACTAGCTAAGAAAAATGCAACAATTTTCTCCAGTTTATTATATATTTTTGTCACCATTTCTGTCACTTTTGCCTGAATAGTTTTGCAAAGGGTCTATAAATGGGGCATCACTGAAAATCAACATAAAATGCACCGACTGAAAATAAGGTGTAATGTAACCTCATACATCCACCACCAACAGGGCAGATTTTGTATTGCAAATGGGGCAGAAAAAAATTGCTTTACGGAACTTTTTAGACATGTCACTGCTTTGCTTAATACAAGAACATGGCTTGGTGGACGTGACTGTCCAGCACAGCATTGAGCACTAAAATGATTAAAAAATTTGGTTGTAGGGATGAGTGCATTTACAGTAAGGCTATGTTCACACTACTCAAAAGTACGTCGGTAGTTTATACGGTGTGGAACACTACCTATTCTTCTATGGGCCGCTTGCTTCATTGTGTGCTATGAGAGTTCTGATGCGGACGCACGCCGATGCGCAAATTAAGGCAAGGAGAGATGAGCGAACTTCAATCATCCGAACTAAGACTCTCAGCATTGGGTTACCAGAGGCTAAAGAAGTTGGATGCAGTCCTAGGGATTCCTTATAGCTGCATGCAACTTCTTCAGTCTCTGGTAATTAAATGCAGAGCATTTCGTACAAACCTGAATGTTCTTGAAGTTCGCACATCTCTAAAGTCAACCAATAAATAGTGCAAGGTTGTTAAGTATCTAAAAATGGACCAAGTGTATCAAAAAGACAGAACCACTCAGGCCCATGATTAGACCCAAAAGAATTTACTCTAACCAAGAATTAAACGAAAGTTTGCATGTCCGTTTTCCGGCTTCAGTTTTAGGCTATGTTCACACAATGTAGTTTTTGAATTAATCATGGCTGATGTTGCAACTTGCAACAACTGCGGTAATTCATTCTAAAAAATACTTTCAATTGAAAATTAATGGTATCCCAGCCGGAGTGTATACACATAGGGGGAGATTTATCAAAGTTGCTCAACATCTAATATATTTTTAGGGTCAAAATTCCTTCCTGATTGGGCCAAATCTTTGCTCAATCTTTCATCTAATCTCATGAAATTTGTTATATATGACTTATAGGAAGGAAGGAAGGAAGGAAGGAAGGGGGGAGAGAACAATGCAATAAAATATAACACAATATGGTGGGGGGTTGTAATCCATGTGAGGATGTGAGGGGGCCCCATTAAGTAGTTGACCCCAGTTGTAGATAATTCTCTACCTCGTTAGGTTGAAGCCCCCAGTAAGTAGATAATCTGGCCGCATTTGGGGAGTTTTTACAGTAGGTATATAATCCCTCGTTCCCTCGTTGATACTCCAAATAGGTAAATATTTCCCCCACATTAGGTAGATGCCCCCGTCAGGTAGTTAATTCTCTTCCTTATTAGATAGAAACTCTCAGTAGGTACATAATGCCCCCAGTAGATACATAATCCCCTCATTAGGTAGATAGTCTCTGTAGGTAGATAATTCTTGCCAATTAGGTAGATGCCCTCAGTAGACCCCCCCCCCATTAGGTAGATAGTTCTCCCACATTAGGTTAATGCCCTCAGTAGGTAGATAGTTCTCTCCAATTAGGTAGATAGTTCCTGTAGGTAGATAGTTCTCCCCCATTAGGTAAATAGTTCTCCCCCATTAAGTAAATGTCCTCAGTAGGTAGATAGCCCCCCCACACACACACAATTAGGTAGGTAGTCCCTGTAGGTAGAAAATTCTCCCGATTAGGAAAATGACCTCAGTAAGTGGATAGTCCCCCCCATTAGGTAGATAGTTCTCCTTCATTAGGTAGCTAGCCTCAGAAGGGTAGATATATTTCTCCCCATTAGATAGATAGTCCCTGTAGGTAGAAAATTCTCCCGACTAGGTAAATGCCCTCAGTAGGTGGATAGTTCTCCCCCATTAGGTAGATGGACTCAGTAGGTGGATAGTTCTCCCCCATTAGGTAAATGCCCTCAGTAGGTGGATAGTTCTCCCCCATTAGGTACATGGACTCAGTAGGTGGATAGTTCTCCCCCATTAGGTAGATGGACTCAGTAGGTGGATAGTTCTCCCCCATTAGGTAGATGGACTCAGTAGGTGGATAGTTCTCCCCCATTAGGTATATGGACTCAGTAGGTGGATAGTTCTCCCCCATTAGGTAGATGGACTCAGTAGGTGGATAGTTCTCCCCCATTAGGTAGATGGACTCAGTAGGTGGATAGTTCTCCCCCATTAGGTAGATGGACTCAGTAGGTGGGTAGTTCTCCCCCATTATGTTAAAGCCCCCAGTAGATAGGTAATCCCGCACCCTGTTAGGTAGACGTGGTATATAGGATATAGGTAGGTGGTTTGTTACTCCCAAAGGATTTTCATTGTAGGAAGGCAATTTTCTTCAACAGGTCACCACCATAAAACTAAATTACTAAGAAGCCCACTCCCCTTCCATCTGCTCCTGGGCTGAGGATGGGGATTCTTCCTACTCTGCTCTGTGTCCAGTCACCTAGAGGGGCACAAGTCGCCTCCTATAGGCTGCACATGAAATGACATCATAATCTGCCGTTCGGAGATCTATAGTCTCACTGCAATCTCCATCTGTGAAAACGTATGGATCATCTTTACTTTAGAGGTGGCGGACATCTCCTAACCTAATACACAGCTCAATACCTTTTCTGTACAAATCATCTTCAGACACATCTCATTGCTTTCTGGCCAACGTATGACTACATGCCGGGCAGTAGGGTGCGACTTTACACTATAATTTATGCTGCCATCTCAATCCATAGGTCTGTAGAGCACATTTATGGATCCAGTTATTTTCCAGAATATGTGTCCCAGCTCACTATCTGGTTTTGTTGGTATTCATTTGCATTTGAGCTGCAGTACCAGACATGGACAAGGGTGGCGCTCTCTCTGGGAAAAAAAAACAGCTGTTCGCAGATGTATTGTGTGGTTAACCAGTTACTCCCATTGCTGTATAGTAAGAAAATATCCAGTCGTTTAGGTTTCAGCACCGCGGACAGCGACAGAGACCGTTCATACCGTATGGGCCTTGTATGATGTATATCACCTCCTATAAGAGCCAATATCTTACCTGATGAGTGCAAGTGATGGCGGCTGTGATATCTATATGTGCGGAGGTAAAAGTCACATTTATTTACCCCCATGTGTCCAGCGTGCACAGACATCACTGCTATCCAGCTTGTTACATCTCACCGTGCAGCTAGCAGCAGCAGAAGGGGCGGCCATAAGGGAAGATTCATCAAAACTAGATCAGTCCCCAACAATAACAAAGTGATGGTATGTGCTGGCGATATGTAATCACTTTATAAGGCAAAAAAAACAAAAAAACAGAAGAAATTCAGTGACTTAAAATAGGAAAAAACCATTGAATCCATTACTGTGCTTGTGGATTATAGTTTAGTACTGCTGATAGATATGAAGTGGATAGACAGATCGATATATCGATAGATAGATAGATAGATAGATAGATAGGAGATAGATAGAAAGATAGATAGGAGATAGATAGATAGGAGATAGATAGATAGATAGATAGATAGATAGATAGATAGATAGATAGATAGATAGATAATAGATAGGAGATAGATAGATAGATAGATAGATAGATAGATAGATAGGAGATAGATAGATAGATAGATAGATAGGAGATAGATAGATAGGAGATAGATAGATAGATAGATAGATAGATAGATAGATAGATAGGAGATAGACAGATAGATAGATAGATAGATAGATAGACAGGAGATAGATAGATAGGAAATAGATAGATAGATAGATAGATAGATAGATAGGAGATAGATAGATAGATAGATAGATAGATAGATAGGAGATAGATAGGAGATAGATAGATAATAGATAGATAGATAAATAAATAAATAGATAGGAGATAGATAGAAGATAGATAGATGACAGATAGATAGATAGATAGATAGATAGATAGATAGGAGATAGATAGATAGATAGATAGATAGATAGATAGATAGATAGATAGGAGATAGATAGATAGATAGATAGGAGATAGATAGATAGATAGATAGATAGATAGATAGATAGATAGGAGATAGATAGATAGATAGATAGATAGATAATAGATAGATAGATAGATAGATAGATAGATAGGAGATAGATAGATAGGAGATAGATAGATAGATAGATAGATAGATAGATAGGAGATAAATAAATAGATAGATAGATAGATAGATAGATAGATAGAAGATTTTAGACATTTACCACACAGCTAGCATACACCATTTAATTCTCATCACTTCTGCTGATGTCCCCACATGTCAGAGGACGAGACCTTTCAGAGTTCAGCTCTGAGGCAGGGTGGAGGGTAATGCAGCGCCCCCTCCGAGTCATCGTTATCCTGGAATAAGGAGCCGGTCTGTGTTCTCCCATATCCCCGGTGTGTCTGTGGTAAATCACTGATCCGGCTGCATTATGCATGATGGCTGGAGCTGTATCTCAATGAGCGGACGCTGCAGTGTTCCTACCCCGCCATCTATATATATATATATATATATATATATATATATATATATATATATACACATCAGGTCTCTTCCCTTCAAAGACATCCTCAGTGCTTTATAACCAGGGCTTGGTCCTTTCTAAACAGGACTGGGGGACTTTGTAGACTTCTTTCTAGAACAATAGAAGTCCGGGCGATGGGCTCCGACATTAATCATAAAAGTGCCAATTCCTCCCAATTTAGGAGATGGGAAGAAAAAAAGTGGACATGTAAAAAAAAAAAATCGCAAGGGGGCCCGAGAAATTTTGCTTGACGTACTCCCGCTGTGACACCGCGGCGATTGAGGAAGGCCTGTCATTTGCCTGTCAACCTTTGACCTACTGCAGGCATATTCTGAAATGATGTGAGAGGAATTGCTTTCCTGCCCATCCAGTCTCTCCCCGCTATCCACGTCCGTCCTTGATGTCAGTCAAACGTGAACTAGTAACTACCGAGACCCATCAAAAATTATTATTATTATTATTTATCTATTTTTATCTAAATTTCCCCATCTGAAATTGTGCGGGTCTGCTCCTTCCATTCCTTGCCGTAACTTTCGGACATACGGCGTTGTTTACCTTGCGTTGCTCCAGTACTTGCATCTTAATGAGGCTAATTAATAACAAGTTAGAAGTCTTCTGCTATTCCTTCACAGCTGGACCATATGTACTCATTACAGCGAATGGACAAACAGTCCCCGCCATCAAATATTAAGATATGACAACATTTCCTCTCTTCTTATTTACTGGGGTTGGCAAAAAAAAGTGTTTTTTGGAATTGTAGAAAAAAAACTAAAATGTCTATTTAAAGGTTAGGGAAAAAAAAAACATGGCGGCTTGTTTCCGAAACTACCTTAGGCTTTATATAGCATTTCTTCACCTGTCCCTATCAGTGTACGATGCCTCCCAGCAGACACAGTCCCCAGCAAGTACCCCTATTCTGACCCGGATGCCTCCTCCGCTTCTCCTACCGATTCCTCCCCACCTTGTTCGCACTTGAACTCTCTTATCCCCTATAGTGGCTATGCATCCATCCAAAACCTGTCCTGCCTGTCCTGACTATGGAAGAGCACTCATCTGCTCTGTGGTTCCGGAGCAGTAGTGTGGTTTTTTTTAAAGCAATGGTCTATCTGTCTCTTCAGTGATTCTGGATCTCGTGTCCGGACAAATGTAGTGTATTGACCTTATTGTGGACTTTTAACTGCAAACCCACAGTTTTCCTGCTGGTTAATGACTTTGCGCCAAAGCCTGGACCAACACCTTCCTTTGTCATGGAATGATTATCGAGCAAAAAATCGTTCTATTGTTCAAATTTAAACAACAATCTTTACATGAGAATGCAGTCAACGATCATGTGATTAACGAGAAGTCATCCACGTGTCGTTAATCGCATCTTTTCAGCCGACTATAAGATCATCGGTATTCATTCGCAAATCTTTCCATGTCATTTGGTCATTGGCTGGTTGGGAAGTAGTAAGGTGTAAAAAAAAACAAAGCAAAAAGGACTTCCCAGTACCAACTCTAATGACTAAAGAGAATAATGGCAATTTAAAAAATGTTAATTCAAAAATTGTGGCGCCAACATGATTTCATGTAAACAAAAGTACTGAAACTCTTGCAAATGAAGGTTGCGAATTTCTTCTATTCAAAGTGGGGGAAAAACGGAAGAGCAAAAATGTCCAAACCCTCGCGAATAAAGGATACAAATTTGTGGTTCAATGATTGTCATATAGTGAAACATCATTAATAAAAATTGTTTTATATTTTCACCCACGTGTTCATTTCTGTCAAGAAGAAAAAACATTCTCTATACACCTACCTGAAGATTGATCTGTAGGTGTAATCACTAAACTACCACTTCAGCGATCATAAGTAACGACTATCGCTCTGTGTATTATGGTGAACGATTTCCGGTTCTTTGCAAAAGAGCTAGTTTGCGATTATTTATCATTAATCGGGAAAAAAAATGATTTGTCTAATATGACCCTTAGGGTATGTTTACACCGAGGAATAGGCGAGAAATTGAAGAGGAAAGTTTTTTGCTTGAAATTTCCTCTTCTTCAGCTCTGACGGAATAGGCAGGGAATTCAAGAAAAATGTGAGCAGAAATTGGAAATTCAAAGTCCCAATGTCTTCTATGGGATTTCTCTAGTGGAATCCACCCATTGACACGTCAATACACATGAAATTGAGCACGGATTCTGTTTGAAATCCTCGCCCATTCCTCAGTGTGATCATACCATTGCCATCTGGTCTTCTGTAGAGTTGATCGAACCTTGGAAAATTCTAGGTTCAATTGAACTCGAACATTCCCGAACCTTCCGCATTAGATTGATGATGTCTTCACGGTCCGTGTGGAAGGCGGAGTGTACCCAGGGAATTCCAGTCAGTCCCCGGGCACAGATCTCCTTCTGCACTGACCGTGAAGACATTATGAATCTAACGTGGAAGGTTCGGGAATGTTCGACCTAGAATTTTCTGAGATTCGACCAACTCTAGTCTTCTGGACCAGCAGCTACCCTCACCAGGACTGGTGCCCTCTATTTCCTGAATTAGGAAGAAGGGTAAAAACCTACAGTTTCTGCTTCTGAGCATGGCTTAAAGCCAAACCAGTTGGGCAGCACAGTTGGTCCATACCCATTGTTCCACATCACTCACTAACTTTAATGGATGAAAGATGCACCAGACACAACCTATGTGTCACAACCAGCAGGTGTTTCCCCACTGGAGTCACCTAATGGACTTACCACACTTGTAGTCACAAGTCGTTGTGATCAGAGGAAGATCAGATGTTTCTCTTATGTCTGGTGCTCAGGCAAAGCTACAGCTGTTTTTGGCAGTTCTCTGCTATCTCGGAGAACAGTCCTTGTGATCTGTGTGGTGTTATAGTACAGCTCAGGCCATCGTAGCAGTCCTGGATGCTGGCTGGCAAATTAGAGAGGATTTAAGATGCACTTGAACTAAAAATGGCTGATCCCACCACCTTTGGTTTGGATGACTGTATAGGATGTGTGGTGGTCTTTCCTCCAGCAGATGATTTAGAATTTTTGGCATTTTCACTGTGAAACTCAACTTTTTCGGGAGGGATACTGCAATCCTTGCGTTTTCCCAACAGTATAGATAGACCATGACTCACGGCAATGCCCAATCAAATGCGTAAGCGATTGTTTGCGAGATGGTCCCAGGAACTGTTTAGTGACACTTTAGAAGACCGGAAGGCCCTCATGTCCTCCCTCTAATAAATTAAACTCCAATTGTAACTATGGACCAATAACGGCAAGAACTCATAGCGATTGTTTGCCCTCATGCTCAGTTAATAGCACGAGCGAGAAGTCATTGAGAAGGCAAGTTACCGTACAAACTGGTTTAACTTTCATGCAGTTTGAGGCCTTCGGGTGCCGCCTCATTTTACTTTCTCATAAACACATGTATTAAATTAGGAGGTGAAATTGTCCAATGCCAAATATGCCCGATGATTGCATCAAATTGCAGCGTACTGACAAGTTCATGGACCTGTGATACTGGCACGGCCTGCTGGCAGGGTAACCAACAGCTGTCTATCTATGTGTGCATAATGAACATATGAATACAGTGCCATGGGCATCAGCTCCCCAGCACACAGGGGAGCTCTGTTTGTTGGAAAGATTTGGCTGTAAACACAGATATCTCAGGCCGGAGATCGAGATTGATGCTAATGAATGGGAACACAATGTAAGGTGTCTTTTCTAGAGGTTATCCTACAGATGTAAAGTAATATGGGACTATTCTAAAAGGGACAGTACTGCTAAACTATAGTGGATGAAAGTAAAGATATGAAATATTTTGGCATCACTTGGATTCTTCTGGATCTTACACTTATCCTCTATCCTACAGATAATGCATTAGGCACCTATCATTATCGCTTTCTGGTCATGCTGGGAATTGTAGTTTGCACCTGGTAGAAAACAGCAGGGTGGAGACTGTTGCCATAAAGCATGATGCTGTCATATCGACCGAAATCCATGAATGTATGGTGTCTTGAGGCCCTTTAACACAAGACCAGGTATGCTCGGGTCTCATCATTCAGCATTTGAATACCGGAGGCTGAAGAAGTTGGATGCTGCCCTAGGAAGTCTGGGAAAACATGGAAACAGCCATAGGCCATAGGCTGTATGTATATTTTTCCGTACTTCCTAGGGCTGCATCCAACTTCTTAAGTCATTGGTAATCAAATGCCGAATGATTGGACTCAGACATGATCCAGTTGTGCTCATCTCTAATAACTAGTGCTGATCTTGATCAGAACGTGGACAGAGCCAATCAATCCTATGCCCAAGAATGGCAATAAATATATTCCAGTCAGCCATACATCTTCTGTTTAAAAGATCCAATCAGATGAGGAATTAGCTCGCTCATCAGTCGATCACTCACCCTTTAAGGCACGCTCATTTGCCCAATAATTGGCTTGTGTGAAGGGTCATTAAAAAGCTTCTCCATAAATACAGATGTGTCCATCCTTATCCTTCTCTATAAATACAGATGTGTACATCCTTACCCTTCTTAATAAAAACAGATGTGTCCACCCTTATCCTTCTCCATAAATACAGATGTGTCCATCCGTCTCCTTCTCCATAAATACAGATGTGTCCATCCTTAACCTTCCATGAATTTGCTATGAACTCCAAAATGTCATGATACAAATTTAGCACATTGGTTCATATTTACTAAAACTGCCAAAGTCATTCTTGAAAATTAGACTGGCTTTAAAATTGCCAAAAATACCATAAAACATCAGACTGCATGATGAATCTGTGGACTGTCTCACCTACATTTAGACCGACTATCAGTTGACTTATTTCAAACCAGTATCATGCGCCATTCTATCCACGGGTACCGGGCCAGGGCGAAGCACTAGAGGCGGGTTGGCCGCCACCAGTGGGAGGAAACCCCCGCCCCACTATGATGCAGCTCCATTGATTCTAATTGGGTACTGGCCCGTCTCCAGTGCTTTACCCCCGACCAGTACCCGTGAAAAAAATGGCGCCGTACGTGGGAACTAATCCACAGTTCAAAAAACGGACTGCGGCACCAGCTTCCCTGCAATGGCGCCGTTCTGTTTAGGGTACATTCGCTTTGAATATCAACCACGATCTCAACATGCTGGTAAAACCCTTCAGAGACTGCAGTTACCATCACCACCACTAGGTGGCCACATACATAGACACATACAGCATAAACATCTCCCAACAGAATATCATGAAATCAAAGTGTTTTTTTTCTTGTGCTGCTTATATCCGGAGATGTTGAGTGTAGAGGAAAAGTAAAAAAAAGAAAAGGCTACAATTAAAATAAAAAGTTAAAAGAAAGTCCATATACAGTGAATGCTAAGAATTGTGGGTAGTCTGCAGAGATGCATGTGACCGTGCACGGTGAGGAAGGACACATCTGTATTTCCATAGCACATGGGTTTTCTACATGTTGTGTAGGATGTAAGTGTCCTGGGCCATGGCGGGGTTGTCACAGTATATCGTGTAGCGTTGCTCCTTTTCCATGGACAGACTCGGGGCGCTGCACTCACCCATCGGAGGAGCAGAGTTCACAGGCAGCCATAGCCCACAGTGCATTCCCTCCACTCCGCTGCTCTATTTATTTACCAGTCACTTATATCACAGAAATCTTCTCTGTCACAAAATATCCTCTGGGCCGACGACTGTAACTCAGGTATTGGGAAAGTCATTGAGAACACAGCGACATGGGCAGAAAGCAGGTATCTTACACTGCAGTCTCTCCTCCTCTCCCTCCGCACAATGACATTATATCCAGCCGTATGTGAAGCATCATTCACTATGGATCCATCCAGGAACAACGAGAACTTCTAATACAAACACATAGACTATACATACACACTTACATATATACTCCTATACACATACATATATACTCATATACACATATACTATACATACACATATACATATATACCCATATACACAAAGACTATACATACATACATATATACTGCTATACACATACATATATACTCATATATACATAGACTACACACATACATATATACTCATATACACACAGACTATACATACACACATATATATATATACTCATATACACACAGACTATACATACACATACATATATACTCATATATACATAGACTACACACATACATATATACTCATATACACACAGACTATACATACACACATATATATATACTCATATACATACACACAGACTATACATACACACATATATATATACTCATATACACACAGACTATACATACACATACATATATACTCATATACACACAGACTATACGTACACATATACATATAGACCCATATACACACAGACTATACATACACATACATATAAACTCATACACATAGACTATACATACACACATACATATATACTTGTAAATACATAAACTATACATACACACATACATATAAACTCATACACATAGACTATACATACACACATACATATATACTCATATACACAAAGACTATACATAAACACATACATATATACTCACATACACATACATATATACTCATATACAAATAGACTATACATATACACATACATATATACTCACATACACATACATATATACTCATATACAAATAGACTATACATATACACATACATATATACTCATATACACATACATATATACTCATATACAAATAGACTATACATATACACATACATATATACTCATACACACACAGACTATACATACACACATACATATATACTCATATACACAAAGACTATACATACACATACATGTAGACTATACCAACACAAATACTCATACAACACATACCAAGACATAAAGAACATCTATACACAGATACACACATAAACATGCCCATACATATAGTCATATGGGGCGCCAGGTGCTGTTGGCCAGAGCTAGGTGCGGTACCCCTCCAGTACTTGTCAGGGGGTCTGAGTGTTGTACGCCCTCCCTGGGTCCCAAACACTGTTTGTAGGTGTAGTCCCTGGTGTTCCCCGTGGTATATATAGGTGCACTCGAGTAATCACAGAGTCCAGGGGTACTCCGGTGAAAATCTATTTCTTTCAAATCAACTGGTGTCAAAAAGTTATATAGATTTGTAATTTACTTTCATTTAAAAATCTCCAGTCTTCCAGTACTTATGAGCTGCTGTATGTCCTGTAGGAAGTGGTGTTTCCTTTCCAGTCTGACACAGTGCTCTCTGCTGCCACCTCTGTCCATGTCAGGAACTGTCCAGAGCAGCAGAAAATCCCCATAGAAAACCTCTCCTGCTCTGCAGACTGGAAAGAATACACCACTTCTTGTAGTACATACAGCAGCTGATAAGCATGGGAAGACTCGAGTTTTTAAATAGAAGTAAATTACAAATCTATATAACTTTCTGACATCAGTTGATCTGAAAGAAAAACTTTTTTGCCAAAGTACCCCTTTAACCACTTGAATGGTTTACTGGAACAGTTCTTAAAGTGACAGTACAGTTCCATTCTTTTGGACACTTTAAAGTAAGCTGTTTGATTGTCAGCCATACTTTTATACTGGTGGTTGTTTTGGTTAAATTGACTTTGATAAGAAAAGTTTCTTTAGTAGTTTTTAGACTTGTTGTATGTACAGAAGATAAGGGGCTACCACGGGGCCCGCTTAGTGCAGAACCCAATAAGGGTGACCTTAGGACTTAAATTCCAATGGAAGAAACCACTAATCATGGTTTATAGAATATCGCCTTTATCTGGAAGAGATCAGAGTGGCAGATCCAGGAACACGAACCCCAGGCATGGTGGAGCTAATCCGTTGTGGATATACAAGGCGATTGAGCGACTGTCAGTGGGCGATTCGGCTTTACTTGCCACTTTTCCTACCACTGCAGATAGTTCTGGTCAGCTGAGAAACTTCCAGAGAATTAACTTGAAAAAGATGGTCAAGCTGTGGAGCCCTTAATGGTAGTTAACAAAGCAGAATTCTGTAGGCAGGAACTTGTGAAAGTAAATTGTCCTTTGCAGGAGTAGAGAGCTGGCCACGAGGGCCGGACCCTGAGGTGAACGCTCTGCGGCAGCAGCCAGGAACACACTGAGACCCAGACTCAGCACTCCCCTCTGTATAAGAGCTAGAGCCGGGCTCGTCCCCCATTGGTGGAGGAATACTTACGGTACCGCGACATCCCATTGGTGGAAATTTTCTAGAAAAGGCCTCTGATAGGTCAGGAAAGTAGGATGTATCTGCCAATCATACTCTCACAATATAACAAGATAACATTGACCCTCATAGACTTCAATATGCAGGCATAAATACAGTGAGAAGTCATTTGCAACCAGCACAGTACAGTAGTCACCAGCTCCTCACCCATCATTTACTGTATAGTGCACCCCCAGCACTGTAACAGATGGGAGATGGTGGTGCACTGACTGTACTACTACTGGGCTGTATATCATGGTGGTGCACGGACTGTACTGTATATTCCCTCCAGCAATCTTATACAGTACAGGATGGGAGATGGCGGTGCACTGACTGTACTACTACTGTGCTGTGTATGCCTCCAGCAGTCTTATACAATACAGGATGGGAGATGGTGCACTGACTGTACTACTACTGGGCTGTATATCATGGTGGTGCACGGACTGTACTGTATATTCCCTCCAGCAATCTTATACAGTACAGGATGGGAGATGGCGGTGCACTGACTGTACTACTACTGTGCTGTGTATGCCTCCAGCAGTCTTATACAATACAGGATGGGAGATGGTGCACTGACTGTACTACTACTGTACTGTATATGCACTCCAGCAGTCCTATACGGTACAGGATGGGAGATGGTGGTGCACTGACTGTACTACTACTGTACTGTATATTCCCTCCAGCAGTCTTATACTGTATAGGATGGGTGATGGCGGTGCACTGACTGTACTACTACTGTACTGTATATGCACTCCAGCAATCTTATACTGTATAGGATGGGAGATGGCGGTGCACTGACTGTACTACTACTGTACTGTATATGCACTCCAGCAATCTTATACTGTACAGGATGGGAGATGGCGGTGCACTGACTGTACTACTACTGTGCTGTATATGTACTCCAGTAGTCTTATACTGTATAGGATGGGAGATGGTGGTGCACTGCCTGTACTACTACTGTACTGTATATGCACTCCAGCAGTCTTATACTGTACAGGATGGGAGATGGCGGTGCACTGACTGTACTACTACTGTGCTGTACTCCAGCAGTCTTACTGTATTAGGATTTTGTCATGAATCTCATTTCCTCATCCCAATTATGTAAGTAATGAAGGAGTCACTTTCCATCCAGCTTCACTCGAATTCCCCACTAGATGGCGGTATAATGGGACAATTTCTTTATGTAACAGTTTTTGACAAATAATTCCTAAAGTTTAAGTATAAAGTCTGAACGGTGTCCTGACATGTGCCGCTCCATGGGGAGGGCGCGGAGCCCGGGGCAGGTGCCAACCTTCTATTTTAACTAAACTAAAAACCCAGCCAGAAATCCTTCTTGAAGTGTCCAGACACGGCCCCTGGATGCGCAGGCGTGATGACAAGCCAATATGAGGGGCCCCCTGCTCTGCGGTTGTAGCCGGATCCTCAGACACTATGGCACATGTCCTGAGCTGCTCGGCTGACCTCTGGCACATAATGCATGGCACCGGGATCCGCTCTGATCCCCAGTAGGTGAGGAGAGGTTGATGGTTGCAGAGTCTGGGCTCGGTGCCAGGGACATGACAGATCGAAACCTTCTCCGCACTGCCAGAAAGGAGCCCGGCCTGCCATGTGTTCAATGTATACCGGGCGCAGAGGCCAATTAACCCTTAGTGTCCGGCCTGATTAGGAGCTTTCCGTATGGAGATACATAATCCGGCCACATAGAAAAGCACAAAGACCATGACAGGAATCGGTATAATCTCTACAGCAAGAAAAACTTCTACAACTTTATCTGCTTTGGGTTTCACTTATTTCCTTTATGCAAAATATTGAAACAAAATATCAAATGGAGAAGTTACACAGCTGTATCCAATGTAGACAATGCTCTGTGAGCTCCAGACTGATACATTGCACATAGCTAGTCCTGCTCTCAGCTGTATCCAATGTAGACAATGCTCTGTGAGCTCCAGACTGATACATTGTACATAGCTAGTCCTGCTCTCAGCTGTATCCAGTGTAGACAATGCTCTGTGAGCTCCAGACTGATACATTGTACATAGCTAGTCCGGCTCTCAGCTGTATCCAATGTAGACAATGCTCTGTGAGCTTCAGACTGATACATTGTACATAGCTAGCCCTGCTCTCAGCTGTATCCAGTGTAGACAATGCTCTGTGAGCTCCAGACTGATACATTGCACATAGCTAGTCCTGTTTTCAGCTGTATCCAGTGTAGACAATGCTCTGTGAGCTCCAGACTGATACATTGTACATAGCTAGCCCTGCTCTCAGCTGTATCCAGTGTAGACAATGCTCTGTGAGCTCCAGACTGATACATTGTACATAGCTAGCCCTGCTCTCAGCTGTATCAAGTGTAGACAATGCTCTGTGAGCTTCAGACTGATACATTGTACATAGCTAGTCCTGCTCTCAGCTGTATCCAGTGTAGACAATGTTCTGTGAACAAGAGTTTTTTTTTTTTTTTATGTCTGAGCCACAATACCAGACACAACCATAGAGAGGAGGGGGCGCTGTTCTGGAAAAATAAAACAGACCTTCCCTCAGATTCTGAACTTCTTTCAAAGTGCAAAAAAAATTAGGTATATTAACCTGTACAACAACTGACATGTCTGTGACTTTAAATTACTTTTATCTTTAGGCTATGTTCACACTACGTAAAACTACGGCCGCTCGCTTCACTGTGTGCTATGGGAAGCTCTGATGCGGGCGCACGCTGATGCATCAGAGCTCCGCGGCCGGAAAGATCACCCGGACGGTACTTAAGTATCCGGGCTAAGACCGGCCGTTCCCTGACCCCGCCGGGGTCATGGAACGGCCGATTGTTCACGTAGTGTGAACATAGCCTAACAGAAGAACTCCCGCTCAGCCAGTCAGTGTCCCTCTCCCCCCAGTCAGTGTCCCCCCCCAGTCAGTGTCCCCCCCAGTCAGTGTCCTCCATCAGTCAGTGTCCCCCCAGTCAGTGTCCCCCCCAGTCAGTGTCCCCCCCAGTCAGTGTCCCCCCCAGTCAGTGTCCCCCCCCAGTCAGTGTCCTCCATCAGTCAGTGTCCCCCCAGTCAGTGTCCCCCCCAGTCAGTGTCCCCCCAGTCAGTGTCCCCCCAGTTAGTGACTGGCTGAGCAGGCAATCGTTGAGACGGGTATGTGATGTTACAGCTGGAAGAGTTGCAGGAGGTTGGTGTCTGTCAGCTGGACCTGGTAGCGGTGTTTTCCCGCACTCCCAACCTGCCTTTCTGATTTTTTTTTACCTTTCACGGAGCATAAAGTAACATCTCCTCCAGTCATACATCATTCACCAAAGGCTTCTACTCTGCGTCACTCACATCTGTGTCTGGAACGAAACACTGACAAGCAGGAGAAGGAAGCCAAAGCCACTGACGGGATCTGAATTCCTGCACCGTGTTATGTTGCTCGCCAAATGTTAGATTTCCAGACAAACAAATGTTAAAAGGGTACTCCAGTGGGGGGGCACTCTTTTGCGGTGGGTCCTGCATCGTGGCGCTCCAGTGCCCGATTCCCGGCCGCTTCCTGGTGTCTGACGCGGGCCCGAGACGTGACGTCTCAGGTCCGCTCAGCCAGTCAGTGACAGAGGCGGGATCTGAGAGGACTTGAAACGGATCCCGCCTCCTTCACTGACTGGCTGAGCGGACCTGAGACGTCACGTCTCGGGCCCGCGTCAGACACCAGGAAGTGGCCGGGAACTGGGCTGGAGTACCCCTTTAAAGAGGATGTACCATCAGGTAATGCTCTTTAATATGACCCAGGGATAGAACAGCGCCGTCATGGGGAAACGGTGCCACGGTCTGTTTTTTGAACCGCTGCCTGGTTCCCGTATATGGCGCCGTTCTATCCACGGGTCCGGGGCCGGGGATGAAGCACAGGAGGCGCGCCGACCGACCCCTAGTGGGAGGGAATTCCCTCCCCTCTATGATGCGGTTCCTTTAGAATCAATGGAGTCGCATCATAGAGGGGCGAGGGTTTCCTCCCACTGGGCGGCCCGCCGGCCTGCCTCCTATGCTTCAGCCCCGGCCCGGGACCCATGGATAGAATGGTGCCGTACACGGGAACCGGGCCGCGGTTCAAAAAACACACCGCGGCACCGTTTCCCCATGACGGCGCTGTTCTATCCCTGGGTCATATTAAAGAGCATTACCTGATGGTATATCCTCTTTAAATATATGAAACCCTTTGCCTTAAGAAGGTAAATGAAGATGTTCGCTTAGACAACATCTGCTGCTGGTTTAGTGCCGGGATATAGCTCACAAAGCTGTAAATGTGCTGCAAACAGACTTACAGAGAGCCCACTGATCTCAATAATAAATCAGTATGCATTCAGCTCTTCAGCTCCCCCTAGTGGTGGAAGAAGGCAGAAAGAATTTTATCAGCAATATGTGAGGGGTAAAAAAAAAAAAAAAAACTGTAAAAACTGTATTGCAGTATATTTGTGTGAGACCCAAAGACAGCACTATTAATATATAGGGGGCACTGAGGATGTTATAATTTGTGGCGTTATTACTGTGTGGAGTCTACACTTTCACTGGCGCACTAGTACCATTTCTGTCACTGGGCTCAACAAGGGCCCATAAATCGTCTCTCCTAGGAGCCACCTGAGCACCTAAGTATTATATCAATTCTCTTTTAATAATGGTATTGTGTGGTTAATATAAGGCGGTCATATGTGTGTGTACTATATGGGAGTATTCTTTCAATTATTATCTGGCACCATGTGGTCAAAATTTTTCAGAATTGTGCCTAGCATAGTTTGAATGGTAATATATGACACTGATATGTGGTACTATATGGTAGTACTATTTGTATAATGAAGGCAGCATAAGCAGCTGTATTGTGTGAGCACTATATGGGAGTATTGTTTGTATTGTATGACCAAAGACCTGTGTGGAACGTGCATAGTAACTTTTAATGGGAATAATGGGTAAACATTAGATGTTGTTGTTATTTGGTCACTATATATTGGCATTATTTCAATAACATATGGCAGCATTATTTGGTCCTTAAAAGGGTACTCCGGCGCAAATCTTTCAAATCAACTGGTGTCAGAAAGTTATATTTGTAATTTACTTCTATTTTTTTAAAAAAATCTCCATTCTTCCAGTACTTATCAGCTGCTGTATGTCCTACAGGAAGTGGTGTATTCTTTCCAGTCTGGCACAGTGCTCTCTGCTGCCACCTCTGTCCATGTCAGGAACTGTCCAGAGGAGGAGAGGTTTTCTATGGAAATTTACTATTGCTCTGGACAGTTCCTGACATGGACAGAGGTGGCAGCAGAGAGCACTGTGTCAGGCTTAAAAGAAAACACCACTTCCTGCAGGACATACAGCAGCTGATAAGTACTGGAAGACTGGAGATTTTTAAATAGAAGCCAATTACAAATCTATAATTTATGTAACTGAAATCAGTTTATTTGAAAGAAAACGGTTTTCGCAGGTGTCGAAATTGCTTTAAATTGCTGCATTGTGTGAGCACTATGTAGAAGTATTATCTGGCACTGAATGGACAAACATTTGCGTGAACAGTGCACAGTATACATTCAATGGCAGCACTGAATAGGCAATATATGGTATTATTATTTAAATACTTTATGGAGTCATACTTTGCTTCCAATTGTGTGGAAGGTGCATAGTGTATATTCTGCTCCACAGCGCCCCCTGCTGTTTCAGGACTCCGACTATTTACCTTTAATTCCCAGCAGCTACGCATCCCTCCCTCTATATGTGTTATATAAAGAAATCCTTTATTGCAACTCGACGTAATAGGATAATATATCCTCTGAAGTGCAGAAATATTAAATATTTAAACTGATAAAATATTCATGGGGAAATATAAAACTCCTTATTTTCCCCTTACAGATTGAAGAATTGCTATCACTGTAAATTAATATCACTGACTTGTACATCCCATCAGTCAGCTGTTTCTAAACTAAGGTATAGCCAGCGCTCGCTGTTATCTCACTGGCTCCTGCTCGGCCATTTCATGGTGTCTTGGGAACGATAACATTTTTTTTAGATTTTCCTATCAATTTATTTTCATATTTTTATTATTATTTTAAGTAACTCGATGAAGTCTGAAAATGCTCTAAAAAATTTTCATTCTGCGGAGTCACAAAAATGACCTAAAAGGGAATTCTACAGTAATAGATTAGTAGTCTTCCATTTAGTATATACTGGCCAGAGCAGAGAATAGCTGGAGGAATGGACGGTGTAATACTTCATTTCACCTGTGGGGGCATTGTAATGCAACAAACACATAGGTGAACAGATTGTTTTCTTTAAAAAAAAAACAACTTATTTTTGGTTAGGGCTTAGTTTTGGAAAAACATGGGGCAAGGGCAACTCACACACAGCACAGCCTGGCAGTCAGCGGCCCTACTGAATTTCTGATTGTCACCGCCACTGTGGCACAGCAGGAGATGGTTCGACACAGCAGCTGATTCCTTCCTTGTATCATCCGGAAATGCCTGATGTACAGTCTGCAGGGTAAGAAGCCCCTTGTCAGGATTTTTGTAATATGAGGAGAGGGTTGGTGCAGTAGTGGGAGACATTGGGGGTGATCGGCAGTGGAAGACATTGGGGGTGATAGGCGGTGGTAGACATTGGGGGTGATAAGCAGTGGGAGACATTGGGGTGATAAGTAGTGGGAGACATTGGGGGTGATAGGCAGTGGTGGGAGACATTGGGGGTGATAGGCAGTGGGAGACATTGGGGGTGATAGGCAGTGGTGGGAGACATTGGGGGTGATAGGCAGTGGGAGACATTGGGGGTGATAGGCGGTGGTAGACATTGGGGGTGATAGGCAGCGGGAGACTTTGGGGGTGCTAGGCAGTGGGAGACATTGGGGTGATAGGCAGTGGGAGACATTGGGGGTGCTAGGCAGTGGGAGACTTTGGGGGTGCTAGGCAGTGGAAGACATTGGGGGGATAGGCAGTGGGAGACATGGGGGATAGGCAGTGGGAGACATTGGGGGGTTAGGCAGTGGGAGACATTGGGGGTGCTAGGCAGTGGGAGACATTGGGGGTGCTAGGCAGTGGGAGACATTGGGGGGGTTAGGCAGTGGGAGACATTGGGGGTGATAGGCAGTTGTGGGAGACATTGGGGGTGATAGGCAGTGGGAGTCTTTGGGGGTGATAGGCAGTTGGAGACATTGGGGGTGATAGGCAGTTGTGGGAGACATTGGGGGTGATAGGCAGTTGTGGGAGACATTGGGGGTGATAGACAGTGGTGGGAGACATTGGGGGTGATAGGCAGTGGGAGTCTTTGGGGGTGATAGGCAGTGGGAGACATTGGGGGTGATAGGCAGTTGTGGGAGACATTGGGGGTGATAGGCAGTGGGAGACATTGGGGGTGATAGGCAGTGGGAGACATTGGGGGTGATAGGCAGTTGTGGGAGACATTGGGGGTGATAGGCAGTGGGAGACATTGGGGGTGATAGGCAGTGGGAGACATTGGGGGTGATAGGCAGTTGTGGGAGACATTGGGGGTGATAGACAGTGGTGGGAGACATTGGGGGTGATAGGCAGTGGGAGTCTTTGGGGGTGATAGGCAGTTGTGGGAGACATTGGGGGTGATAGGCAGTGGGAGTCTTTGGGGGTGATAGGCAGTGGGAGACATTGGGGGTGATAGGCAGTTGTGGGAGACATTGGGGGTGATAGGCAGTGGGAGACATTGGGGGTGATAGGCAGTGGGAGACATTGGGGGTGATAGGCAGTTGTGGGAGACATTGGGGGTGATAGACAGTGGTGGGAGACATTGGGGGTGATAGGCAGTGGGAGTCTTTGGGGGTGATAGGCAGTTGTGGGAGACATTGGGGGTAATAGGCAGTGGGAGACATTGGGGGTGACCTATCACACGATAGGTCACCCCCTATTATCGTGCTAATTATCGCTATATGGTTCAAATTTAAACGATACTTGTTTCGTGTAAATGCCGGCAACGACCAAACAACCAATGAGAAATCATTTCATTGTTTGTTTGGTGCTGACACCAGAGTCATCATTAAGTGTAATTCCACATGGTTCCTTCATTTGCTGGGATCAGATGTAGTAACAGGTGTAGTAAGTACGAACTGGAGAGAAAGGAACGGCTGCACATCCCATCTATGGCTGATACTAATGCCGTTAGGCCTATATTAATAATCAACACCAGAGTGTCTGTATATAAATTGATCAAGCCATATTGCCCCGTGTACCACCGCGCAGGTCCTCTGGTCCACACGGGTCCCCACGCTAACTCCACACCGTGTCGGTCAGCGACCGCCAACCCCGCAAAGCGTGCACGTGCAGGGAAGGGAGGCCATGGAACGGCCCCGCAACCCAATGTCACAGGACCAGACCCAAAAAGCCCCACCAAAACCCAGCCAGCACCACCGGCGGGGAAGGCTGCCCCCAAACGACACAAGTATGGATATGGTATTACACTTACCATTGCTGCTCTCACAGAATGGGGAAGACATAGGGTCCAGACATGTGAGCACAGGCATATCCTGCTAATTTTGGTCATGTGGGTCTTATAAAGGAGTGCGAGCTGTTCAGAGAGGGAGAACTGTGAAACACGAACTGGAGAGAATGGAACGGCTGCACATCCCATCTATGGCTGATACTAATGCTGCTAGGCCTATATTAAAAATCAACACCAGAGTGTCTGTATATGAATTGATCAAGCCAGGTGTAGTAAGTAGCTGGATATTGTCATGCATTAAAACTGGCCTGGTCTCTCGGGATAGGGATATAATATTACCGCTCTATAAAGCTTTGGTGCGGCCTCATCTGGAGTATGCCGTCCAGTCTTGGAACCCGATTCATAGAAAGGATGTTCTAGAGCTGGAGAGGGTACAAAGACGGGCAACTAAACTAATAAGGGGAATGGAGCATCTTAGTTATGAGGAGAGATTAATAGAATTACATTTTTTTAGTCTGGAGAAGAGACGTTTAAGGGGAGATATGATTAATTTATTGAAATATATAAATGGCCCCTACAAGAAATATGGGGAAAAGATGTTCCAGGTAAAACCCCCTCAAAGGACAAGGGGGCACTGCCTCCACCCAGAGAGACAAGGGGGCACTGCCTCCATCTGGAGAGACAAGGGGGCGCTGCCTCCGTCTGGAGAGACAAGGGGGCGCTGCCTCCGCCTGGAGAGACAAGGGGGCACTGCCTCCGCCTGGATAGACAAGGGGGCACTGCTTCCGCCTGGAGAGACAAGGGGGCGCTGCCTCCGCCTGGAGAGACAAGGGGGCACTGCCTCCATCTGGAGAGACAAGGGGGCGCTGCCTCCGTCCGGAGAGACAAGGGGGCACTGCCTCCGCCTGGAGAGACAAGGGGGCACTGCCTCTGCCTGGAGAGACAAGGGGGCACTGCCTCTGCCTGGATAGACAAGGGGGCACTGCCTCCACCCAGAGAGACAAGGGGGCACTGCCTCCACCTGGAGAGACAAGGGGGCACTGCCTCCGCCTGGAGAGACAAGGGGGCACTGCCTCCACCCAGAGAGACAAGGGGGCACTGCCTCCACCTGGAGAGACAAGGGGGCACTGCCTCCATCTGGAGAAACAAAGGGGCGCTGCCTCCGTCTGGAGAGACAAGGGGGCGCTGCCTCCGTCTGGAGAGACAAGGGGGCGCTGCCTCCGCCTGGAGAGACAAGGGGGCACTGCCTCCGCCTGGAGAGACAAGGGGGCACTGCCTCCACCCAGAGAGACAATGGGGCACTGCCTCCGCCTGGAGAGACAAGAGGGCACTGCCTCCGCCTGGAGAAAAAAAGGTTCAACCTCCGGAGGCCTTCTTTACCATGAGAACTGTGAATCTGTGGAACAGTCTACCACAGGATCTGGTCACAGCAAAAACAGTAGAGGGCTTGAAAACCGGCCTAGACAAGTTCTTAGAGCAAAATAATATAAATGCATATGTATAGAACCTATCACCCCTCCCCCTTCCCTGTATCCATCCCCTCCTTGGTTGAACTTGGTGGACATGTGTCTTTTTTCAACAGTATTAACTATGTAACTATGTAACTATGTAACCGAACGTAGTAACAATCATAAGTAACAACTGTCGTTCTGTGTAATATGGTGAACGATTTCAGGATAAATTATCTCGTTTATCGTTAACAGTTAAAAATCACTTTGTCTAATAGGATTCTAATACTGGTTACTGCGACAAGGGCTTATGTGTGGACTAGGGCTTACACTTCAGTACACTGTAAGTCTACTCCAAAAACCCTGAAATATGAAGCTATGGCTTATATTCGGGGTAGGTCCTATTCCTGGAGAAATACGGTAGCGGAGAAGCAACCTGCACTGCCACTACTGTGAGTACTACCAGTACTACCACTGTGAGTACGGCAATAGAAACAATGAGCATTAGTGACACTGGCACTAGAACGCGCAGCACAGACCCCCTCAGACAGCTGATCAGAAGGGCTTTTGGAAATCAGACTTTGGATGATCTAATATCGATAGCCCATTCAGGGAATATGCCATTAATTTAAAAAATTCGGAACCCCCCTTTATAGGGATTGACAGGATTTCTTTATAAATGTGCTGCAATGCACAGTAGTAAAATACAAAATAAAGACATACTCACCTCTAACACTCCTGAAAAAATATTAATTGCACACCAAGACAAACCATGTCTTTTCCTTTTCTCATCGAAACGTTGGCATTACGGTATACTTTACAAGGATTAACGTGATATAAAGAGAAAATATATGTGCCTAACTTTGGAGCCATTTTTCTGTGTAAACATATTGGAATAAAATAAGAGCATGAGAAAATGAAAAGACATGGTTTCTCTTGGTGTGCAATTAATATTTTTTCAGTAATGTTTTGAGGTTCTTATTGCACCCAGAAAGTGTGCGCAGATATACTACATTGGATACTCTAACACTCCTGTACTGACCTGTTCCATGTCCAAGAATGTTCTTTACCAGAGATTAGAGCCACTTGAGCATACTCAAGTCTTATAGTTCTGTGGCTGAAGAAAGTTGGATGTAGCACTAGGGAGTCTGGGAAAACATTAATACAGTTATAGGCCATAGGCTGTATCCACCAGGCCTCCTTAGGGCTGCATCAAACTTCTTCAGTCACCAGAAATCAAATGCTGAACATTTGGACTTGAGCATGTTCCAGTTGCCGTCATCTCTATTCTTTGCTTTTAAGCCCCTCTCAACACAGGACGTGAGACCAATGCAGTCAATTCCTGTGTCAGAAAGCAGGGATTGCGAAGGTAAGTACGTCTTCTTTTTTATAATTTATAAATGTAACCCTTTAAAATACCAAAAATAATGGCTTTCCATTGAACTTCTCATAGGAAAGGATGAGGATCCTCTAAATTGCCCATGAGAACCTCCAAACCCAAAGCAGATGTTGCCCGTAGTAGTATATCTATGAGCGCGGGTGCCATTGTATTTCCCAGTCATTCATCTATCAGTATCTAAACAAGTCAAACTAAAAAAATTGCAAGACATCGATGTAACATCAAGCCGAGATTCTCAGCAAAGTTCTACAAAGTCATCGGGTACAATCACTTCCCGGCACTTTGATTTAATCATAAACAGAAAATATTGCTCGCAGCCCTTTTCATGGAGGCCCTTTTAATTCCCTTCCACCGAGCTCCAGATGAGGTATAGCCGGCGAAGGAACGCCATCATTATTATGCATTTACTGCCATTTCACACACTTCCTAAGTTTTACATGAGTATTTAACTGCTAATTGAGCACATTTACAGTATGTTGCCTCCGCCAAAGTCACTTAACTCACAAAAAAAGAACAAAAAATTTATTTTCCGTTTTACCATTTCAAAAACTTTATTTTATTTTTTATTTTTTTTTTGCTTTTTAAACCGAAGACCCCGATTTTCTTATATTTTTGGATAGATTTCCCATGTATGTATACATTTCATGCCGCTGCATTTTATATGGCAATGAAGCCGATCTATTAAAAGGTTACATGCAAAGAAGTTTCCCCAAGGCGGCCGAGTTTAACATCTGTTAATGTCTAATCGTGTTTAATGTCATTTTTATATCGGCATAAAGCAAAGGATATTAACTAATACTTAATGAATTAACATTCTGCCGGCAAATAAGTTTAGGCAGAAAATACTGTCCATGCACGAGGCGCGACCGGAGTGTAATATATCAGGAGAAGAAGGAGCTTCATTGTAATGAGTTCAACCTGGAAGCTGGGAGTTTAGGGAAGGAAAGTGCCGCGTGTAAGATTATCATGTTCCTCTATTGTACGGATCTCGGGAGGAGAATTAGTCAGAATTCCCCTTAGAAAACCCAATAATGAAGCAGTTCCACTTGGAGAGCTATGTCATGTTATATAACCCGGCACATCTGCGGTATTATAGAGACAACAGCACCTGCGGCACAATACCCAGCACGCCTCTCACTACTATAGGACCATATATTTTATGGGTGATATTTTATGGATTTGGTGGTGTATCGGGATGAGTTCAGTTTGTACTATAGTGTAAATTTTTTTTAAATGGAACCTATTGAGAGCTTCGGCTTTGACTTGTCCCATGTTCATGTGACGTATAATGGTATATCGATGACATAAAAGGGGTCTCCAGCTCAGGACTTCCTTGTATGAGAAACAGCAGAGAGCTAAATGGCGTCTGAATGGCTACCATGTTGGCAACACCAGTAGGGAAAATATCTGGCTAACTAAACACCACCTCCCTGTTTGTTTTGGAAAGGGTGTTCAGAATTAGACTCGATGATGAATGAGACTGGATGATTAGAGATGAGCGAGCGGCAGAATACTCAAATGCTTTTTACTCAAGTCAAGTAGTTTTCAGTTTGAGTAACAAGCCCCACTGAAATCAATGGGAGATTTGATGTATTTAAACGGGTGTCCCCCACTCAGCAGAGCGGAGGGTACCTGGTTAACCTGAAAGTGACAGTCTGGCCCCCAGTTTACGTTAACCCCCTGGGGGCCAGACTGTGCTCTGTTGGTGGGGAGGGGAGTGGGGAAATAATACTTACCGTTTCGGTCTTCCATCTGTCTTCACTATTGCTGCTCAGCCAATCAGCAGCTGCAGCCCTGCCTTAGCCGCTGATTGGCTGAGTTGCAATAGTGAAGACATCAGAAAGACCGCTCTGGTGAGTGTATTTTCTGAGCGACCCCCATGTGATTTAAAGTGTACCTGTCTCAATCGGAGGGTTCCTCTGCTAATCCAGAAGGTTGGGTCTCCATGGATATGGAGACACAGTCAGATGGTAATGCTTCTCAGCCTTTCAAAAAGCTATTTGTACACGAGCACCCGAGGGGCATGCAGTACTGGCTGGAGTGTAGAGTACTTTCAAGTAGCCCGATACTTAAGTGAATACAATACTCGATAAAGCACGCTCACTCATCTCTACTCATGATCAGCTAAAAAGGGTTGATTATAACGAGACCTTTAACCTCAGTCATGTCGCAAGTAAATATATTTGACACATAAAACTACAGGATAAGTATCTGATTGTTTGCCATCCCACCGCTAAAAAAATGGGGGTCCAGTGTACGCAACTGAATGGAACACACTAAGACTGACACAGGTAGTTAAGTAGAACTCTTCCTCCTCTTTATTTCGTCAGTCATAACTTCTTTATGTTTTCTTCTATGCGGCTGTATGAGACCTTATTAGAGATGAGCGAACCGGGTTCGGGTTCGAGTCGATCCGAACCCGAACGTTTGGTATTTGATTAGCGGGGGCTGCTGAACTTGAATAAAGCTCTAAGGTAGTCTGGAAAACATGGATACAGCCAATGACTATATCCGTGATTTCCACATAGCCTTAGGGCTTTATCCAAGTTAAGCAGCCACCGCTAATCAAATGCCGAAAGCTCGAGTTCGGATCGACTCCAGCATGCTGGAGGTTGGTTCGCTCATCTCTAGACCTTATATAATGTGGGAAGAGATTTCATTTATTTATAGATTTTATAAGCTAAAATGGGGGTAAATATACTGTATTGAATAATATTGACAGGCAGATTAGTTTTTGCCTGTAGTACATGGGCACCTGGGAGCCATTGTGTGGGAGACATGATTTAGAGGAGCATTGATCTTCTAGGTTGGCGCTCACTTGGCTCAATGATGGAACGGTCAGACGTGCTAGATTATTTCTGCAGCCCTTTGATATAAACACTTACTGGTTACACATTTCCCATTGCTACCTAGGGTTGATTATCTTTTTATGGTTATGGTAGCGATCAGCTCTATCATCGGCTTATTGCTGGCCCTATTACAGGGGGTAATACTGACCTAATTTGGCAAATAATAATCTCACGTAAAAGGACCTTAAGGCCCCTGGTTACATAGAAGATTGTTGGCAGAAAAAGACCACCTGGTCTATCTAGTCTTCCCTTATATTATTTCCTTTCTTATCTTCTTATATATATATATATACCAGGCAGGTTTATCCACTGTTACCATTGCAAGCCATTAGTCTGAGGGTCATCAAAAGCCATAGAGAGGGAATCCCCCCCCCCCCCATGTAAGATAATCCAGTCCGCATTGACCAAGGCATATAAAGAGTAAAAGTTAACTCCAATCCTGGTCTTTGCAATAGGAGAGAATGGAGGGAAACTTGTTATTCGTTTTCATCCCCTCCCGACTCACTAGGTAGGAATGGACCACCAGAATACTAGAAGGAGGGAGGACTGGTAGTTCATGTGCCCCCGGTGCCAGGAAAGGGCACAACCAAACTTGGAATGGAGTAAGCCAATCTCTGTTTCAGAAGATTCTTCAGTGTGTACGTCCTACCAGAGTCTTCAGATATTATGTAAGTCAATCCATTAAAAGGGACTAGAGATGATTGAACATCGGGATTTTGCAGGCTCGATTGAACTCGAACGTTCTCGAACCAGCAGCACTTGATTCCTGATGCCTTCCTGTTCCATGGGGAAGGAAGAGACAGCCTGAGTACCGCTTGGAATTCCAGGAGGTACCCGGGCTATCTCCTCCTTCCCCACGGAACGGGAAGGCATCATTTGATCATCTCTAAAGGGGACATCCACAATTTAACACAATTATTTTTATTTTTTTACATTTTTAGATTGACACGTTAGAATTCATTTCCATGTGATCTAGAACCCTCTTTTCCTGGACTTGTTTTTGTGCCGCTGTACTATACAGGTCTTGATTGTTTGTGCGTCGGGCCGTTTCCTCCGTAGCCGGCCATGAGGTTTATTTGTTTTTCTTCTGTTACAATCTATTTCATTGATATTTTTTTTTTTTTTAGAAATAAACCCGGATTAATTCGCTCAAACCTTTTTGCTCTTTTTAATCGGACTGATGGGATATTGTAGTTCAGAGGTAAAAAGCGACACCGAGTGAATTATTGTAAAGCAATGAACTACTCTCCGGCTCCGGCAATCAAATAGACAGCACTCAGGGCTAAAAATTACTGCTGCCTTTTTATTCATCAACAGTTTTGTGTACGAAACCCCTTTACGGCCCCAACCGCGTTCCTGAAAAAAAAAAAAAGCACTCACATTTATTTGGTGAAATTAAATCTCCAGTCCGCAAGGGCCTGTTTCTTACTTACCAGTATTAGATGAAATTAATTTCCTGTAGCGGCACAGAAAGACAAACTTTTCAAAATGTTACATTCATAAAACTGTGACAAGAGCAAAAGGACAACAGACTTTCTTTTGAAGATTTAATGCCGTTCTCGGGCTACCACTTTTCTCTGGATTTTTTAAAATGCCATCTACATCCCTCATCTTTTATAGCGGGAGGACCGACCGTATTTTCCATAAAGTTAGGGTTTTTTATATAGCAAATTAAATTTCGCAGAATGACCTATCTGTAAAACAGAAAAGACTCTCATGGAATTAGAAGCTATTGATTGGAAACAGAATCCCGGGCACGAAATATGGTGTTAAAATCTAGAATCTATAGAGGTTTTAAAGGTCCTGGCCCACTTTGTATGTTTTCCGATAGGGAATATAGAAGGATGCCCCTCTATGAGCCAAAGCATAAACCCATCATTCTCATTCTAGGGCTGTCTATGTATTATAGGCATGGTCATTTATCTGACTGGCTGCCATGTATTACAGTATATTCCTAACACCGTGACTCTGACCCCAGCCGATCAGTAGGACAGGAGTTTCAGGTAACAGCTGATCCCCAGAAAATCCATAGTTGGAAGGAGTAGGAGATTGATTGGTACTGGAACCTCATATGTAATAAATGACCGATATCCTGATTTGGAAGTCCTGTTAAAGGAGAAGTCTGGTGTTTTTTAAAATACGACAGCCAGCAGGGGCAGGGGGGAACTTGATAACCAGTGCAAACTTACGTATCCCCGTGCCTGTGGTGAGCAGCGGGACCAGCCTCATGACCCCAGCCGGATGGCTTTTTCCCTCGAAATGTGATAACGTCATGACTTGGGGGAAAAGGCCTGTTCCGGCTGATGGACTGGCCGCTCAGCCAATCAGTGACTAGAGCGGCATCCCCCTTCAGCCTCTGGCTGGCTGAGTGGTCAGCCCATAAGCTGGGTCATGACTTTGAGTGGTGGGGGTCCCAAGGCCGGTCCCACGGCTCAACGCTGGCATGGAGAGGAGTAAGTTTGGACTTGTAATCGAATTCCCCCTGCGCCGGACTTCTCCTGTGGATAAAAAGTTATATAGTAACCAAAAACATAGCTGGTTAATTTAAAGGCGGAATTATCAGCAGAATAGATAAATCTATTGTGTACGGGGCGCTGAGGATGAAGGTACATCTGTTCCTTCCATCCTCAGTGGTGTTCCCATGCCGTTTTGTTCTGAAATCCTTGGTTCGGTAAGGGCACTGGAGGTGCCGATCTGTCCAACTCCCTTCATTGATAATCATTGGGGGAGGGGGCCAGCAGATTGGTGGGTGGGGCTACCACTCCAGGCCAGCCTGCCTCTTCCAATCACTATAAATGGAGGGGGATGGCCAGGGCAGACCGGATTGGTGGAGCTGTAGTCCTACCGCCCTAACTGGACCAAAGGGTTCAGAACAAACAGCACGGGAGCGCCGCCAAGGATGAAGGTAAGAGACATAACATTTGTCCTATCAGATTTGTCTAACCTGGTGATAGTTCCCCTTTAATTTACAGAGGATCTGTCATGGTGGAAAAGCTTGATGACCTATGCCTCCCTGACTAAGAAGGTTCTTTTTACTCCCATGAAGGGTAAAGGTCAAGAAAGGCAAAATGTCCCTTCTGGTATGGAATGATGGACCTCATGATATAAGTCCCTTCCGTCACTGCTCTCATCCTCATGAAATAGAGACATCAATAAAGCGCTGATCATTTCCATTCCTTGAACGGGTTTGGACAATCCCTACTTGTTAGAATTTCTTGATGGTAAGACGATCAGTGTCTATCTCCTGGGACCTCCAGTGATCAGCTGTAATTCATGGGGAAACTTGGCAGTAAGTGGTCAATTTTCCTGCAGCGCCACCACAGGGGAAATTAAGCATTACACAATGTCTATGGAAATCATTGGTTGTTTGTATAACGCAGGACAGCGTGAAAAAACTCTACAATACTGTGATGATCCGGAGATATACTGTGCATGCACGCTGGACAATCACAACACTTTTATTGTTTATATATATTATTGATTATGTGGATACAATGTCCATGAAAACAAAGTCCACAGAGAAGAGAAAACCGTGTGCTCAACATCAAAGAATATATATGGAGGAAAGGTATGAAATACTGTGAGTATACTGAGTGATGAATGAAATCCCTGCAGACGGACACTGAAGTGGTATGTAAATCACTGATTAAAGGGGAACTAACCTGAAGGATCTAACCTGCTGATACGTCCCTATTGTGCAGGAGACACCGCGGAGGAAGATAAGTCTCTGACTTTCCTCCTAGGCGACACTCCTGTGCAGTTAGTCGTCTGCTCCACAGTCAGGTTAGACCACAAGGAGCACTGGGGCAACATTAGGAGCACTGCCCACCCCCATATTGACAATCTGGCATGCTTCATTGATTTTGACTAGAAAGGGGCGGGCTGGTCAGGGGCGGATCGGCGTTATGGGGAGTTCGGGCAGTTCTCCAAACGGTGTTACAGTGCTCCTAGCGGTCTAAGTGCAGCAAAACAGCACTGAAGAGGAAGGTAAGACACAAACCTTCCTCCTCTGCACCCCCTGCCCAATAGGGACATATCAGCAGGTTAGATTCCTCAGACCTGCTGATAGTTCTCCTTTAAAGGAAAAATAACCTGAAAATAAGTGGTAAAAGTCTGGTTGTCACCTGCTGCAAACTGAACACCGGGGGAGAGATCCTGCTGCAAACAGAATACCGGGGGAGAGATCCTGCTGCAGACAGAACATTGGGGGAGAGCTCCTGCTGCAGACAGAACACTGGGGGAGAGCTCCTGCTGCAGACAGAACACCGGGGGAGAGCTCCTGCTGCAGACAGAACACCGGGGGAGAGCTCCTGCTGCAGACAGAACATTGGGGGAGAGCTCCTGCTGCAGACAGAACATTGGGGGAGAGCTCCTGCTGCAGACAGAACACAGGGGGAGAGCTCCTGCTGCAGACAGAACACTGGGGGAGAGCTCCTGCTGCAGACAGAACATTGGGGGAGAGCTCCTGCTGCAGACAGAACACTGGGGGAGAGCTCCTGCTGCAGACAGAACACCGGGGGAGAGCTCCTGCTGCAGACAGAACATTGGGGGAGAGCTCCTGCTGCAGACAGAACATTGGGGGAGAGCTCCTGCTGCAGACAGAACATTGGGGGAGAGCTCCTGCTGCAGACAGAACACCGGGGGAGAGCTCCTGCTGCAGACAGAACACCGGGGGAGAGCTCCTGCTGCAGACAGAACATTGGGGGAGAGCTCCTGCTGCAGACAGAACATTGGGGGAGAGCTCCTGCTGCAGACAGAACATTGGGGGAGAGCTCCTGCTGCAGACAGAACATTGGGGGAGAGCTCCTGCTGCAGACAGAACATTGGGGGAGAGCTCCTGCTGCAGACAGAACATTGGGGGAGAGCTCCTGCTGCAGACAGAACATTGGGGGAGAGCTCCTGCTGCAGACAGAACATTGGGGGAGAGCTCCTGCTGCAGACAGAACATTGGGGGAGAGCTCCTGCTGCAGACAGTTGCCTTACAGCCAGAAGAGTCTTGTCGGAAGTTTGTAACACACATATAGAAGAATTCTTAACATTTTTCTTAAAGGATAATAAGAGGTAATAATATATAATTATACTTTTTTCTGTCAATTTTCAATATTTTCTATGTTTAAAGCGACTCTGTACCCACAATCTGTCCCCCCCAAATCACTTGTACCTTTGGATAGCTGCTTTTAATTCAAGATCTGTCCTGAGGTCCGTTCGGCAGGTGATGCAGTTATTGTGCTAAAAAACAACTTTTAAACTTGCAGCCCAGTGTCAGATTGGCTTGGCCTAGAGTGTCTATGCCCTAACCTTGCACTGCCTCTCCGTCTCTCCTTCCCACCCTCTTCACCATTAGCAATGCCCCAGGCAGGATTTTTCCTATTCCTCGCTTGTCTGAACATTGCACAGGTGCCCTAATGATCCAGCACATGTGCCGTGCTCACACAGATGATGAATAGGAAATCCTGCCCGTAGCATTCCTTATGATGAAGAGGGTGGGGAGGAGGGGCGGAGAGTTTGTGCAAGGTTAGGGCATAGACATTCTAAGCCACGCCAATTTGACATGGGGCTGCAAGTTTAAAAGTAGTTTTTTTAGGACAATAACTGCATCACCTGCCGAACGGACCCCAGGACAGATCTTGGATTAAAAGCAACTATCTGAAGGTACAAGTGGTTTGGGGGGGACAGATTGTGGGTACAGAGTCGCTTTAAACTATTTTCCAGACACATATGTTAATTCTGCAGGACAGTACTGAGCCCCACAATATTATACCCCAAATGTTTTTCTTTCAAATCAACTGGTACAAGAGGGTTCTAAATTTCCAGTCTTCCAGTACTTATCAGCTGCTATATGTCCTGCATGAAGAGGTGTATTCTTTCCAGTGTGACACAGTGCACTCTGCTGCCACCTCTGTCCATGTCAGGAACTGTTCATGGAAATCTCCATAGATTTGTATAGCACCAAGGGCTCATAAATTCACTTATCTATAGCGCTAACTACTGAGCCACCGTACTACCCATAATTTCTCCCGTTCTCCAGACTGAAAAAAATACACCACTTCCTGCAGGGCATGAAGCAGCTGATAAGTCCTGGAAGACTTTAAAAAATTGGAATTGTCCAGAGCAGGAGAGGTTTTCTATGGGGATTTGCTGCTGCTCTGGACAGTTCCTGACATGGACAGAGGTGGCAGCAGAGAGCACTGTGTCAGACTGGAAAGAATACACCACTTCCTGCTGGACCAGGAAGTGTTTTTTTTATCAGTTAACCATATTTTTCCCTTAAAGGGAATACTCTTTAAAAATATTATTACTTGCAGTAAGGATTATCGCCACATGCTACATGCATCTTACATCACAACCACATAATGCATAATTATCAAACTCCTATCATCTTGGGATACAAATAGAAGGACCCATCTGTCACCAGGTTGGGCTGCCATCACCGTCCGCACAAATATAGTTGTTTTTGGATGCACCTTCTTTTATTTTTGGATTTTGCACCAGTTGATAATACAGGGTGAGGATAGAAAATCTCGCAGATTTTTGTAACTTGGGGCTTATTCTTCTGTTATACCGCTTGTCCGGCTTTGGAGTATGTGCGGCCATATTTGTCAAACAGTGCGATGGGTGTAAACGTGGTTTGGAAGTCCTAGGAAGGAGAGAGAAGAACACCAATCAATGTTTTTTATTTAATTTTTTTCTTATAGATATTTTATTAAAGATTTTCAATGATAACATTACAGCCAATATAAAGATAAAACAAATCAAACAAGAATAAAAAAAAAAAGGAAAAAAATTATTAAGGAAAATAATCTCTGAAATGTAAGGTGAAGATGTTACATAACATATCAAGCTAGTTTAGATTTTAAATTCTTCACTGTATGGCTATGTTCACACAACGTCCTAAAAAGGAAAAAAGGCGTCCAATTTTTGGCTAAGTTCCCACAACGTCAAAAAACGGCCGTTTTTATAGTTTTTTTTAAAAAAAATGGCCGTTTTTGCCACGATTTAACTGACTGCAACGGCAATGCGTTGAAGTTAATGGAATGACAGACATCCAATGCCCACAGTGTATAAATGACGGACGTTGCCTGCAGTCATCTAAATAATGATCATGACAATTATTTTCGGACGTTTGTTCCTAACAGCGGACGTTATTTTTTAGATGTTCACACACAGCTTTTCTTTTTTCATCGTTTTTCCTATTAACTTCAATGTACTTTTCAATTAAAGATACATTGAAAGGGCGATAAGCCGTCATTGCACTGACGGGCGGCCAAACAGCGAAATGACGGACGCCAGTTTTTCTTTTCAAAAACGGAGAGGAAAATGTGTGTTACTGTGTCACTCGTAGGTGATGGTGTACAGAGATTTATCAACATTTATGGCTTATCAATAGCGGAGAGGCCTTTCTGTTCAAAACTTAAAGGGGTAGTTCTCAAAAAAAATATTTTAACTGATGGCAGAAAGTGCCAGAGATTTGTAATTTACTTCTATTAAAAAAAATTCTCCAGTCTTCCAATACTTATCAGCTGCTGTATGTCCTGCAGGAAGTGGTGTATTCTCTCCAGTCTGACACAATGCTCTCTGCTGCCACCTCTGTCCATGTCAGGAACTGTCTAGAGCAGCAGCAAATCCCCATAGAGAACCTCTCCTGCTCTCCAGACTGGAAAGAATACACCCTTTCCTGCAGGACATACAGCAGCTGATAAGTACTGGAAGAGTTGAGATTTTGAAATAGAGGTAGATTACAAATCTCTGGTCCTTTCTGGCACCAGCTGACTTGAATGAAAAATGTTTTATATGAATATCTTGTATGAGATGAGAATCCGGAACAGAGGATCCACCTATATTAACTGAGAATGAGGATTTCTCTGCTGGACGCCCCCAGTAATATATGAGCCCCCTGTCTCTGTGTTACACCACGTTCCAGCCCCGTCACAGTTAAGCCCTAACCAAACCCAGTGGTAATGAATGATAATTCCCATCATTACCATAAGGAAGGTCTTAAACTGTCCAGTTTCTCTGGCAACCGGAGCAATTGACATCAATTTCCTGATTGTTTCCAGTAATTTCCACTAATTAATGCCCAGAAACATAAAGTGATATTTCTTATTCTCATAAATTGTGGCGGATTATGTAATATGACTCCTATCTCACCTTGTAAATGAAACCGCCGGAATAGTCAGAGCCGTCCATGTAAGTGACATGTCGGAGCGGGATTCTGTGTTTACGGGTCGGCCGTGGAGCGAACGTAAAAGCAAGAAAAAAAAAATCGAAATAATAAGACGACGTAATCTCTTCCTATTGTGAGTCTCCGGCCAGAGGATGAGGATGGCAGCGGGCGGCCAGTGCAGAGGATCAGCTGATCGCTCACACTCTTAGGGATGGAATCACACAAGCAGTCGTTTTTGTTGGGTTCAGGATCTTAGTTGCAGCTTTTGGAGCCAAAGCCAGGAATGGATCAGTCACCAGAGGATGTGAATTAAAGGGGCAATCCCACTGATGGGAATCCTGTCCTGATTAAATATCACTTTAGGGTCAAGTTCACACAGGGTATTTTTACATTAAACAACGGCCGTTGTTTAATGACAGCGCCGATTACACTACAGCCTAGGGAATCCTGGCCGTGGTGTATACACACTGTATACACTACGGCTGAGTTCCATGCGGCAGCACATACAACTGACATATGATAGATGTAGAGATAGTATAGCGAGGACCACAGGGGTGATAAAAAAAAAAAAAATCTTGCTTTTTGTAGTTTATGGGTCTAGTTTTATGCTATATCACAATGATATCTTCAGCTTCTTTTGTAACATTTACAGAAAAACATTTTTGAAAAACAACTTTTTGTAATTTTAACCAAAAAATATCCAGAAAATGCTGAAAAAAATGTGGCAAAAAATATCACACCTGAGCACAGCCCAAAGAGCTGAGGAGAGTTAATTTTATATGTATAGTATAATGTATAATATGTAATTACAATCAAATAATAAAAATATATGAACTCCTTGTGTTAAATAATTGCAGTAAAGAATGAAATAAGAAGTGGAAATGTTATGATATATACAACACACACATATGTAAGTATTTACACACACACAGACACATATATATATATATATACACACACATAAGTATATACTAATATATACACACACATATGTAAGTATTTACACACACACAGACATATATATATATATATATATACAGTATATATATATATATATATATATATAAGTATGTGTACACACACATAAGTATATACTAATATATACACACACACATATATATATACACACACACATAAGTATATACTAATATATACACACACATATATATATATATATATATATATATATACACACACACACAAATACATAAGTATATACTAATATATACACACACACATAAGTATATACTAATATATACACAGACATACATAAATATATGTGTAGATTATATGCATGTATGAATCTATCTATCTAAAAGATAAATAAGGATTACTTGCCAGGGTAATAAACCCAAAGAAGGAAAGCAAATATATTTTTATGTTCACTTTTTATAATTTTTTTTTTCAACTAAAATTTTTTCCCCCTAAATAACCGCATTATTTATTATCTCCCTTATTTCCCACATTTACCGACAGTTCTATCTTTTGACTTTTCTTTTCAAAAACTAAAATCAGACAAATTTCCTTAGTGACTTTTTGATCAGAAAAACCAAGAAACTAGAAACCAGGAAACTGCCATTTCCTGTATATGAAGCGAGACATCAGGGCCCCCTGACGAATAGGAACTGATGACTTCTAAGGAGCATTTAAACTTTTTAAAATTTGTCAAGATTCCCAAGTCTCGCATGTACAGAAAGAAGCAATCACCTAAAAAGGGAAATCGGAGAATTGTGAGTGCCAACAAAAATTCTTCATTTACACTTTAACTCCGTTAAATGTATGTGATCTGGGACCATAATGGATCAACAGATTCTACAAAAAAAAAAAAAAAAAAAATAGAAAAGCAAAAATGATTATTACAAAAAATTTAAAAGATCTGGCGTTACGAACAGGATCTACAAAAGCAGTGAATCTAATGAAGATTTTTTTTTATTTTTTTTTCCTTCCAGCTAATGTCTTAAGGGATACATAAAGTTAGAAAACTATATGTGAACTCTCTCTTTTCACGATGCCCTTGGATCAGTAATGATAAATGCAAGTGGTGGAACAGCAGTGTTGACCTCATCCTCTCAGCGCTGGAGAGAATCTTAATATTTTTACTTATGCTAGGTTTTCATTGTACGACTTGCCCCCGTTTCCATGGCAACTAAGGGCCTTACGGTATACTCTAACTGGAGTCCTCACATTACGGCCACCCTGGAGGATGATTTTGTCTACAATTTATAGCACAAAACAGCTGGTAATTATGTGTCAGAGCATATGTTGATGAGAAGGCCAAATACACATTTAAAGATTTAGCATCAAAGTTGGTGGCATTTCCTGAAAGCGTCTGTGCTGAGAAAAGTAGGGGCCTTGGTAATTAGGGGAAAAAAAGTTATGCAAAAAAAAAGTTAAAATAAAGAGAAATGTGTGAAAATGAACAATTCTGTGGAAGTGACGCTCAGGCAAAGCTGAGCTCTGATTGGTTGATCTCGGATAGATTGGTTGTTACTATGTCTCTTCTTTATTCTTTATGGGAATATGGAGAATAAAAAAAGTATAGTCTGCGTTCACTTTATATCTGAATGTTTCATTGGCGGTATATGTGAGGATTTCCACTTCCTGCAAGACATACAGCAGCAGATAAGTACTGAAAGATGAGATTTTGTTTTTTTCATAGAAGTAAATTACAAATCATAGTGGTCACCTGCATGTCTGTCTGTGTAAATACAAAAGTATGAGTGACGATCATGGGGTTTATAGGCCACATGACCAGTCATCGGTGATTAAGCCTTGTAATGGCTCTGCACGTTAGGGCCGATCTCACTGATCGGTGTTTGTTTGCATGTCACATCGGGCAGTATACAAGGGCCCTAAGATATTGATTTGCATTATAGAGATCCCGTGGGATGTAATGCTGGACTATCGTGATTAAAAACGTCCAACTTGGTGCCGAAACCGTGTTTCCGATTTACGTGTTCCTGTCAGAAAATTGATGAATTTTTGTCCATTTTCCCATTCAGTTTGGTGTTCCGACATATTTACTAAAGGTGTGCGACACAATTTTTCCAAATGGCTGACAAACCCTGCCAAGTGGGTGTGTCATGGGTGTGTCCATTGAAACCCTCCACAACTGACAGATTAGGTAAGCAAACCGGCATTTTTTGTACAGGTTTTCTATTCTAAAAAACAGTCGGGATTTGGCTGATTATTGCTCCATGTAAAAGAGGCGGCTGATTCTATCTTTAGGTCTGGACCAAATTCTTTATTGTTACTTAAAGACATCAACACTTGAGATGAGCGAGTACTAAAATGGTCGGTGCTCGATACTCGAGACGAATATTTCCTGATGCTCGGGTGCTCGTTTCGAGTAACGAACCCCATTGAAGTCAATGGAAGACTCGAGCATTTTTGCAGGGGACCAAAGCTCTGCACAGGGAAGGTTGCACAAAAACCTGGAAACCTCAGAAAATGATGGAAACAACACGGAAATAGACAGGAAACAGCAGGGGCAGCATGTACGGACGCCTCTGGGCTGCCTAATCGCAACATTATGCCAAATTATGGGCAACAGCCGGGTGGTCAACCTCAATACGATTTTACTGACCCAGACCAAGATGGGCAAGGCACGGGTGCTGGCACATGTTAGGAAAACACCCAACTAGGTGCAACTGGGAGGACTTATGGTGTAGTCTATGGAGTCTCTGTGTACCATGTACCAGGTGCTTTTTGTTTTAGAGCACCCGTTACACTGCACACTGCACAGCCAGGATAGGTGTAGCTGCACTACAGATCCCAGCAAGCCAAGGTACAGCAGCAGCACAAATGAGTACTGAGAGGACTTTGGGCAATTCCTTTGGGATCTATGTGGACCACATGCTGTCCCCTTTCTGGCACCAGTCGCTCTGCACAGCGTGCAACCAAGATGTTGGTAGCTGCACTACAAGTCCCAGCCGGCAGCTAAGAGGAGGCTAAAAAAATGTAGTTGTAGCGCTTAGAAGGACTGTTGGGTTCTTTGTGCATGATTCCTGCCTAACAGACTCTATTATTCCCACCCTAACACTCTCCCTGACAGACAGCAGCTCTCTCCCTAAGCTCACCCAGCCTGGGTCTGACCCGAGCATCGCGGGACCTGATTCTTATATGCCCTGGTCATCTGATCTGGCCAGCCAATCACTGCTATCGACATTTAGGTTCCCACGTGATGCTACAAGCTCCCAAAGCCTCTCCGGCATGATGATTGGCTAAAAAAAAAAGCCATCAAACATGCAGGAAGAGGAAGATGCCATATCGCGAGATGCTCGTCCGAGTAACAAGCACCATCGAACGAGTACCAAGCTCGGACAAGCATGCTCGCTCATCTCTAATCAACACACATTAGACGCCTTGATGTCTATCTGACTACATGGCTGGCGGTCTGTCGCCACCTTCGACAGATAGAATAAAAAATTTGGAATCTTATACAAGTGCTGGATTGGTTTCTACTACATTTTTGGATATTCGGATGCACAAAGCCAAGTGCGTATCTGTGTCCTACAAGCAGAGGACGAGGTGAGGTGGACTGTTCTCACACTTATGTTCACAGTAGTTTCTACATCAATCCCTCTCAGTTCTGAAGCTCTCTGCTTGCTGTCAACCACTAAGAACCTTTCTTATTTTGCACTGTATAAATTGTACAACTTTTACCCATTGAACATAGTAACAGTCAATAAGGTTGAAAGAAGACGAGTCCATCACGTTCAATCTACAGAAACCCTCCTTGTTGATCCAGAAGAAGGCAAACACCCCTATGAGGCAGATACCAATTGCAGAAAAATTCCTTCCCGACACCAAAATGGCAAACAGAATAAACCCTGGATCAACCATCTTTATTTTCTAGACAGTGTTGGACTGGCCCACCAGAGCACCTGAGGATCCTCCGGTGGGCCCACAGCTTTAGAACTTGCACTAATACTGACTGACATGTAATTTCTAACTGGTTCTTCATTGGTGGGCCCTCAGGTTCAATGATCGTTGTCATTGGCTGATCGTTGATATAGGTTCTGACCTATAATTGTCGGGCGGCGACCGCGCACTGCTATGTGTAATAGCGGTGCGCGGCCGGTGACTGACGATATACATTACCTATCCAGGCTGCAGGGCTCCTCTTCCTCTGTACTTCTCCCCAGGTCCTGCGCGCTCCAGCTTCACAGTGGCCTGTCTCAGCTGACAGGCCGTTCAGCCAATTACTGGCCGGGACCGCCATGCCCAGTGATTGGCTGAGTGGCCTGTCAGCTGAGACAGGCCACTCTGAGGCTGGAGCGTGCGGACCCTTGGAGAAGCACAGAGGAAGAGGAGCCCTGCAACCTGGACAGGTAATGTATAACGTTTAAACAACGACTGCAAGGACATCGGTAGCGATGTGCCTGCAGCCCTTGTTAAATGATTATCGGGCCGTGTAATAAGCCCAGTAAACGAGCGCCGATCTAGCAGATCGGCACTCGTTTACATTTATTATCGGGCCCCATCAGCCCGTCTAATAGTACCCTTACTCTGGTGGGCCCCAGATACCCCAGTCTGACACTGGTTCTAGAACCATAATATCCCTTTAGCATAGTTTAAGTTAAGCCAACACCGGTTGTATCCCGTCCTCACGTCAACAATATATTTACCTCTACCAAGTGGACCAGGATGTCACAGAGTGGTGCTCAGAGCATTTTTACTTGGTTTTGTCTAAACGTTCTTAAAGAATGTGACCACTGACCTCCAGCTTGTACCTTATCGACTCTCCACTCTCCTCGGTAACACTGTAAATGGAAATCTCGTTGGCTCGCTTGACAAGCCCGTCGAAAACTGCTGAGCTGTGCAGCCAGAGAGCGAGAAGCATCCTCGGCTTTAACTCTTTGTAACAAAACACATTAGATATATTAATGTCGCCGGGTGACAGTTATGCCTACTACAATCATTTTCCGACCTAACACAGATTTTATTCCAATCACCAAGAGACCACTAAGCTACCCTAAAAGAGATTGATTGATCTACCCCTAGGTTTTGGTCGGGGGCAAACTTTTCTAACAACTGAAACCAATTAGTGGGCCTGGCACTTGTAGAGCAGAATGTAGGTCAGCTGCGAGTAATAAAAACGTATTGACTTTTTTTTTTTCCCCGTCTGTAAGCGGCATGAAAGGGGTTTTGTGGCCTTGTCGTACATGAATAGAGCTCCATTAATTTCACTTATTTCAAGCAGCTATGTCAGACACTAATGCTTCTTTTGCACTTTTCACACAAAGTACATTGACACCATCGCTGGCCCCGGTGAAACAAGTTTACAATATTTCAGCCATTGAAAGCACTCGGTGCCAATAACTCTTAGTTCCCAGACATCCTCATGCATTGTCCATGAGGAGCTAGAATACATTGGAGTCCAGACAATTAACCGTCATTGTTACTTTTTTTTCCCGCTCATACAAAAAAGTCGTGTAATATGACAGAGCTTTATGTGGTGTGTATCTGCATGAGAGAGGAATATATTTTAGAGGTATATTTTAGATTTTTGGTTACGCTGTGTTTATATGTTAAAGGTGGGAAGGGGAGCAATTGATTACAGGTACCAACTTACCTCTCCCCGTGCCCGCGGAGGCCTGGCTGAGGGACCCCCACCGGAAGGCAATTTTTCCTTGAGTTGTGATGGCACCTTGACTCGATGGGAAAAGGCCTGTCCCGGCCCCAGTCACTGACGGGCTCAGTCCATCAGCGGGGTCATGAAGTGTCAGCGCCGGAGATCTCACTCTCCCCGTGCCCACTCTCACAGTGTTCACGGGGAGAGGTAAGTTAGTACTTGTAATCAATTCGATTTTATGAACTGCCAGACTTCTCCTATAAAGTGTCCCTGTCGTTATAACTTTCAAAATCTAAATCAACAGCAGAAGTGATATAAAGCAAATTTGAAGTTTACATTCATTCTTTTTTTTTTTTTTTAATTATCATGGAAAACACGGCACCTCCTGTTTTCTGACTGTTTTTTTTTTTCCTCAAAAAACAGGAAACAGAAGTCCAGTGTATCCCAGGACACCTGAACGCTCACAGAGAGAAGGCAGTCATGTGAGTGATGGACACTTCGAGCTGTGACTCTCTGTACTATCCCGAATTTCTGTGTTTAGTCTGTTTTTTTTCAAAGAGCACAAATCAGAAAATCTGCCTTCAGGAGACTGGACCTGGATGCAGTAAGTATAGCTGTTATATAGCTGCCTTCAGGAGACTGGACCTGGATACTGTAAGTATAGCTGTTATATAGCAGCCTTCAGGAGACTGGACCTGGATACAGTAAGTATAGCTGTTATATAGCTGACTTTAGGAGACTGAACCTGGATACAGTAAGTATAGCTGTTATATAGCTGCCTTCAGGAGACTGGACCTGGATGCAGTAAGTATAGCTGTTATATAGCTGCCTTCAGGAGACTGGACCTGGATACAGTAAGTATAGCTGTTATATAGCTGCCTTCAGGAGACTGGACCTGGATACAGTAAGTATAGCTGTTATATAGCTGCCTTTAGGAGACTGAACCTGGATACAGTAAGTATAGCTGTTATATAGCTGCCTTCAGGAGACTGGACCTGGATGCAGTAAGTATAACTGTTATATAGCTGCCTTCAGGAGACTGGACCTGGATACAGTAAGTAGAGCTGTTATATAGCTGCCTTCAGGAGACTAGACCGGGATATAGTAAGTATAGCTGTTATATAGCTGCCTTCAGGAGACTGGACCTGGATACAGTAAGTATACCTGCTATATAGCTGCCTTCAGGAGACTGGACCTGTATACAGTAAGTAGAGCTGTTATATAGCTGCCTTCAGGAGACTGGACCTGGATACAGTAAGTAGAGCTGTTATATAGCTGCCTTTAGGAGACTGGACCTGGACACAAGTATATCTGTTATATAGCTGCCTTCAGGAGACTGGACCTGGATACAGTAAGTATAGCTGTTATATAGCTGCCTTTAGGAGACTGAACCTGGATACAGTAAGTATAGCTGTTATATAGCTGCCTTCAGGAGACTGGACCTGGATACAGTAAGTATAGCTGTTATATAGCTGCCTTCAGGAGACTGGACCTGGATACAGTAAGTAGAGCTGTTATATAGCTGCCTTCAGGAGACTGGACCTGGACACAAGTATATCTGTTATATAGCTGCCTTCAGGAGACTGGACCTGGATACAGTAAGTATAGCTGTTATATAGCTGCCTTTAGGAGACTGAACCTGGATACAGTAAGTAGAGCTGTTATATAGCTGCCTTTAGGAGACTGAACCTGGATACAGTAAGTATATCTGTTATATAGCTGCCTTCAGGAGACTGGACCTGGATACAGTAAGTATAGCTGTTATATAGCTGCCTTTAGGAGACTGAACCTGGATACAGTAAGTATAGCTGTTATATAGCTGCCTTCAGGAGACTGGACCTGGATACAGTAAGTAGAGCTGTTATATAGCTGCCTTCAGGAGACTAGACCGGGATATAGTAAGTATAGCTGTTATATAGCTGCCTTCAGGAGACTGGACCTGGATACAGTAAGTATAGCTGTTATATAGCTGCCTTCAGGAGACTGGACCTGGATACAGTAAGTAGAGCTGTTATATAGCTGCCTTCAGGAGACTGGACCTGGACACAAGTATATCTGTTATTTAGCTGCCATCAGGAGACTGGACCTGGATACAGTAATTATAGCTGTTATATAGCTGCCTTCAGGAGACTGGACCTGGATACAGTAAGTAGAGCTGTTATATAGCTGCCTTCAGGAGACTGGACCTGGATACAGTAAGTAGAGCTGTTATATAGCTGCCTTCAGGAGACTAGACCGGGATATAGTAAGTATAGCTGTTATATAGCTGCCTTCAGGAGACTGGACCTGGATACAGTAAGTATAGCTGTTATATAGCTGCCTTCAGGAGACTGGACCTGGATACAGTAAGTAGAGCTGTTATATAGCTGCCTTCAGGAGACTGGACCTGGACACAAGTATATCTGTTATTTAGCTGCCATCAGGAGACTGGACCTGGATACAGTAATTATAGCTGTTATATAGCTGCCTTCAGGAGACTGGACCTGGATACAGTAAGTAGAGCTGTTATATAGCTGCCTTCAGGAGACTGGACCTGGATACAGTAAGTAGAGCTGTTATATAGCTGCCTTCAGGAGACTAGACCGGGATATAGTAAGTATAGCTGTTATATAGCTGCCTTCAGGAGACTGGACCTGGATACAGTAAGTATACCTGCTATATAGCTGCCTTCAGGAGACTGTACCTGGATACAGTAAGTAGAGCTGTTATATAGCTGCCTTCAGGAGACTGGACCTGGACACAAGTATATCTGTTATATAGCTGCCTTCAGGAGACTGGACCTGGATACAGTAAGTATAGCTGTTATATAGTAGTCAGGAGACTGGACATGGATACAGTAAGTATAGCTGTTATATAGCTGCCTTCAGGAGACTGGACCTGGATACAGTAAGTATAGCTGTTATATAGCTGCCTTTAGGAGACTGGACCTGGATACAGTAAGTATAGCTGTTATATAGCTGCCTTCAGGAGACTGGACCTGGATACAGTAAGTATAGCTGTTATATAGCAGCCTTCAGGTGACTGAACTTGGATACAGTAAGTATAGCTGTTATATAGCTGCCTTCAGGAGACTGGACCCGGATACAGTAAGTATAGCTGTTATATAGCATCCTTCAGGAGACTGGACCTGGATTTCTGGTAAGTTCAGCTTTGTTTTACAGCATGATAACAAAAAAATAATAATTAATGTAAATTGCAAACTTGCTTTATATCACATCTACTGTTGATTTAGAAAGTTATAACAACAGGTACACCTTAAGGATACCAGAAATGTTCCTATTTCCTCTTCTCCTGTCTGTCTGTTTGAGCTAGTCACTATGCAAATCTCTCATTGCCTGATCCAGAGCAATGGATCAGGCAATACTGATTGCTCAGACCTGCATAGTTTTGGGTTTACAAGATCATTGCCCTCTATAATTTTCTGTAGATTATAAGGTCTGTTGTGTGATACAATTGTTTCTTGTATCGCTGTATTTCTATGGTTCTTGTCCTTGTTTCAGGTCCTAGTTTTGTTTCTGCATATTAGCTTCAAGTGAATGGTAGCTGAGCTGCAGTAGCTCGGTCTAGCGGCCAGACAGTGAACGGACCCAGCTTCTCCCAACCCCATTCACTATGTAGTGTGAAGCTGAATAGCTAATCAACAGGTATCAGCACCTGAAGACCTAACCTGAGGATAGCTCATCAGTCTATTTTGCCCGGAATACCCCTTTAAGAGTTTCGAGAGTTAGTTAGAGCCATGCTTTTGTTTTCTCATTCTCTGTTTCATTCTTGACCGATGTCATTATCATTCCTTTCCGTTATCATTCAATCCATAATTTCCAGTTCAAGCCATTTACTGTAAATGGCAACTTGTTAAAGAGGTACTCCAGCGAAAATCGTTTTTCTATCAAATCAACTGGTTTCAGAAAGTTATACAGATTTGTAACTTACTTATAAATCTCCAGTCTTCCAGTACTTATCAGCTGCTGTATGTCCTGCAGGACACAGTGCTGACACAGTGCTCTCTGCTGCCACCTCTGTCCATGTCAGGAACTGTCCAGAGCAGGAGAGGTTTCCTATAGGGATTTGTTACTACTCTGGACAGTTCCTAACATGGATGTTAGCCAGGAAAAATCTAAATTATTTATATTGGTCTTGCAAGGTTTAAACTGTGGATTGTGGCCCTCCTATAGATTTTAATGTTTCAAATTTATATTTAACAATGAGTATTTATCTAAAAACTATAAAAAACAGTTGATTTAAAAGAAAAAGATTTTCGCAGGAGCACCCCCTTAATCCCCATCTTGTTACCTTGTTACATCATATGCACTTGTATGTTTTTCTTGTGACTGCCTGCCTATTGTTTACATTGTTATGAAATACGGCTGTTGTTTTTACATGGTGTGAACTGAGCCTAAGGCTGTGAATGTGACTGTATGAGGCCCACTCCTGTGATTTTACCGCGGCTCATAGAGGACGCCATGTTGCTGAGCAGCTCGATCCTTATTACTCTACGACTGCTCATTACATTCAGGTGAAATTGCTCTTTAACTTCATCATGAAAGTGAACTATAAATAAATGGCAGCGATACAATAAAATAACAATGAAATTACAAGTGCAGGAAAGGATCTCACTCCAGCAAACAGCCGAGTGGAAGCCTTAACTATATGGATTTATTAAGCATGGCGTAATTTACTATCATTGACTGGCTAACCTGAATTTTCTGAACGCAAAGCATGTAATTCTGCGCGACCTTACAATTTACATTTACATTAATGACCTATGAATTTATCCGGAATATATATCATGCTAATTAGCTGATGGTAAGGAACGCCGGATCGCTGCAAGTGCTGCAAACTACCCAAAGTGCATCCGGTGAAATATGTCACCGGCAAAGTGTTTTACTAAACAAGCAGAGCCGCCTCATCTATTCCGCCACATTATGCTTCATGAGTCGACTTCTAATTCTCTGTACACAAGCCGTCTCCGTTTTATGGCTGTCTTTATGTATTTTAGTGATTTCTTTTTTAACAAAAGGTCACTCAAAGGGGTAGTTCACCAAAAAATTCTTTCAAATCAATCGGTGCCAGAAAGTGCCAGAGATTTAGCAATTTATTTGAATTAAAAAAAAAAATCTCAAGGCTTCCAGTACTTATCAGCTGCTGTATGTCCTGCAGGAAGTAGTGTATTCTCTCCAGTCTGACACAGTGCTCTCTGCTGCCGCCTCCGTCCATGTCAGGAACTGTCCAGAGCAGGAGAGCTTTTCTATGGGGATTTGTTGCTGCTCTGGACAGTTCCTGACATGGACAGAGGTGGCAGCAGAGAGCACTGTGTCAGACTGGAAAGAATACACATTAAACCCTGTACTGTGACATCACTGTGTGTATTATTCCTGTACTGTGACATCACTGTGTGTATTATCCCTGTACTGTGACATCACTGTGTATACTGTGACATCACTGTGTGTATTATCCCCCCTGTACTGTGACATCACTGTGTGTATTATCCCCCTGTACTGTGACATCACTGTGTGTATTATCCCTGTACTGTGACATCACTGTGTGTATTATCCCCCCTGTACTGTGACATCACTGTGTGTAGTATCCCCCCTGTACTGTGACATCACTGTGTGTATTATCCCCCTGTACTGTGACATCACTGTGTGTATTATCCCTGTACTGTTACATCACTGTGTGTATTATCCCTGTACTGTGACATCACTGTGTGTATTATCCCTGTACTGTGACATCACTGTGTGTGTATTATCCCTGTACTGTGACATCACTGTGTATTATCCCTGTACTGTGACATCACTGTGTGTATTATCCCTGTACTGTGACATCACTGTGTATTATCCCTGTACTGTGACATCACTGTGTATTATCCCTGTACTGTGACATCACTGTGTGTATTATCCCTGTACTGTGACATCACTGTGTGTATTATCCCTGTACTGTGACATCACTGTGTGTATTATCCCTGTACTGTGACATCACTGTGTATTATCCCTGTACTGGGGTATCTCTGTGATGTCACTTCATGTGTGCATCATCTCAATATCCCAACATCACAGTGTGCAATACATCTTGCCCACAATCGTAACTTGCTACACTGTGTGCAATACCCCTTTATTTAAGGGAGACCAATCATTGTGCCCCATGGCTATTAGAGACATGCAATGTCAGACAGAAAGGAGCCCAAAAGGTTCCACATCATGGTGGAGATGGGCTGATAAGTAGACAGTACCTGAAAAATGTTTAGATTTTCCTTGAGTTTAATATTAAACAAAATTTAAAGGGAATCTGTCAGCTGTAATTCACGGTCCAAACTGCTGACACTGTTAGATAGCTGTTAGGGCAAGGAGGCACATGGTACCTTTCATATACCTGTCTGTGTTTCCAGAACATAGAAAAATACTTTTATTCTTAAAGAGAAACAGATCACTGATCTCAGGGAGACCAGCCAAACGATAACACTGCCGGCTGCTAGTGAAAGCGCTCAATGCAGTGAAATCCTAGGCGCATTGCCCCCTGGGAAACATGAATATGCAAATAAAGAGCCCGTGGAGCCTCATTGAAGAGTCTTAAAAGACAGGACTAGCCAGATATCCCTCTGGAAAGGACCTTGCCAAGGGGTGGCTCCTGTGGGGAAACCACCAAAACCACCATATTAAGTGGCCCTATAAGTCAATGTAATGACAAGGGAAAAACCAAGGCCAGGTATCCATCCACAGACAGCTGTTTCGGGGTGTTGCCCCTCATCAGTGTGGAGCAGGATTCTGGCTAGGTGGGAGCAATGCCTAGTAGAGCCACAAGAGAAACAGATCACTGATGTCAGGGAGATCAGCCAAATGATACCACTGCCGGCTGCTAAGGAGGGGTCCTTCCCGGAGGGATATCTGGCTAGTCCTGTGTTTCAAGACTCTTCAATGAGGCTCCACGGGCTCTTCTTTTGCATATCTATTCTCAAAGAGGCATTCCCAACTCCTGAAGTGCTGTACCACCTCCTCTCTCCCCCTACCATCCCTATCCCTTCTCAATTGACAGTCCAAATATTGTTCCTGCTTTGTGCATCAAAATTGTGTATAAGTGCAAAATTTGGAAACAGGGTTTGGCTGTCAATGATTCAGGGATAGGGATGGGGAGCAAGGGGGTGTTACAGCCCTCAGGACTTTAGGAATTTGGAAACGCCTCTTTGACACTTAAGGGGATAAAAGCATAGAGACATATATGAAAGGTACATTGTGTCTTCTTGCCCTAACAGCTCTATAACAGTGTCAGCAGTTTGGAAAGTGAATTGCAGCTGACAGATTTACAGGACTATGTGTACCCCCCCCCCCCCATGTGTACATCCTCCAAAATTGTGTGAAGTTTCTACAGAAAAACATGTCCGCTCGGAGTCTTGTGACCAGAATTTCCCATAATGTGCTTGGCCAATGGCAGAAATCACAAATCAGGCAGAATTTTTGTCGGAGTGATAGAGCGAGCTCTTCGCTCCACTGAGCCATCTGTTAAGGCCATCAAATTCATTGTGTTTAGTTGCTTATGGGATTTAAACCGTCCAGACCACAAACCATGTTTCACGAGGCTTCAATCCACCTCCAGTCTCCCATAATCATGATTCATAAACATATACATGAATATACTTTACTGCTCCCTTTTACTGGATTAAAAGCCATAAATCACCTTTACTCCCCTCGTCCTTTTACGAGCCGATCAGCTGATGGAGCCAATGACACTTTTTGAAATTTTTTTTTTTTTTTTTTTTAAACTCTACTTTGCAAGCCCCCTCGTCCTACCAATGTAATATTTCAAAAAACAGCCTAAGCTTTGGGGAGAAAAGCAATTACAGAAACAGCATTAAAAATGCCAGGCACTCGGCAGAAGCAATTCTGGATCAGTTTAAAAAAGTGATTGATGAAAGTGTAATCCGAGCTGAAGGAAGAGTTTCGCGACAAGCTGTGACCAGTCCCCACACTTCATTAGCTGCCATAATTAGCCTGGTGTTTCAATTTGTCAGAACTGGTAGGGACAATTTTGCTCAAAATGCAAACATCAAAAAACAGGGTCCCTTAGTCTTCAAAAAGGGGATGATGGGAGTTTTTTTTCTCTCCCTCTTTGTCTATGTTAAATATCAGATTAATTGCAGCTGATGGGCGGCTATGCTGTGATTGTCACTCTGTCTCGGTGCATTACTTGCGGCGTCCGCAGATAGACAGGCTGACATGACACTGCTCAATCAGCTGGTTAGGACTCGCGGAGTCTGATTAATATTCGGTGGCCGGGATCTCCTGCTTTATTGGGTGATTGATTTCTTCCTTTTTTGGACTCTTTTAGATTGGGGGATGATTTGTTTTAACAAACACCTGTCAGACAGCCCAGGTAGCATATACAGGTATGTCAATGGCAAGTAAGATGACTGGGCTGAAAAAAATGGGCATTGCTTTGGAGAAAATACAATTAAAGTGGTTGTTCCCTCAAAAAAAAAAAAAATATTTCAAATCAACTGGTGCCAGAGGTTTGTTATTTACTTCTATTAAAAAATCTCCAGTGTTCCAGACATCAACTGCTGTATGTCCTGCAGGAAGTGGTGTATTCTTTCCAGTCTAACACAGTGCTCTCTGCTGCCACCTCTGTCCATGTCAGGAACTGTCCAGAGCAGCAGCAAATCCCCATAGAAAATCTCTCCTGCTGTCCAGACTGGAAAGAATACATTACTTCCTGCAGGGCATACAGCAGCTGATAAGTAGTGAAAGACTGGAGATGTATTAATAGAAGTAAATTACTAATCTCTGGGTCTTTCAGGCACCAGTTGATTTGAAAGAAATTATTTTTGGGGGTGAACTATCTGAGTACAGAAAGAGGCTTTTTTGCCTAATAAAAACTATTATAGAGCTTCTTAAAATCGCTTGTACTATTGATCTCTGCATAATAAATGTAAATGACAGTTACTTTAAAGGCCAGTTCACACAGAGTAAAACTGGCGGAATTCAGGGGCGGAGAATCCCGCCAGCCTCCGTGTCATATGCCTTGCTTGCCTCCTCTCTCCATGCGGAATAATGGACATGCTTCTAAGTGGAGAAAGGAGGTGCATGAGTTTTCGCCAGTTTTACTCCGTGTGAACTCAGCCTAAATGCACAGCCAATGGCAACCACTGCATCCCTCCATTCCATTATCGTTCATGAAGGCCTCATGTACATGACTATACAGTGTCTCGGTGTCGTATGGATTTATCATTCCATCCTCATACCCTGCTGCCTATATTAGTCTCTTTTTTATATAGAAAAACATAGATTTTTTTTCTTCCAGATTCCATATCTCCAAACAAAAGGTTTCACATTATGCAGAAAGATTGCTTTTTTTCTCCATTCTCCAATGTATTCATCTGATGTATTCGGGGTCTGATCATTGCCGAGTTAATACTACATGCCGCTTATGTGCGACCACTGCTCCTGAACGTGCTGGCATGGCACCTCCACCATCTGCACAGCCCGGTGCTTGTCTGGACTCACGACCTCACACATCTCCGTCCAGTTCACAATAATCAAATGAAATCAATGAAGCTTTGGAATCTGCATTTCATCCAGAACCGAAGATTTACGGCCAGGACGAGAACAAATAAAAACCTCAAAATGACAAAAATATGATCAGTTTTGTGATACATAGCAAAATCTCTCAATGAGTCCTTGGAGTTGTACTGAGACGTGATACGGCCTCCACAGACACCTATAAGGCCTACTTTACGTCATCTTCTCTCTCTTCCACCAGCACATCCATTCTGGTGCCCAAAGCACCGGCCTCAACCCATGTTGCGTCACCATACGACTCATCTATTCAGCAGTGCCTCCTGTTGTAGTCTCGGCCTTGGCAACTGGACACTCCATGATGGTGTCAGTCTGGCGGCCTAACTAATGGAGACCCTTACCTCCCCCACTTGCCCGTCTATTAAAAGGGTTCCCCTACAATAGGATATGCCCTCACTTTATTATCGGCCCACCAATTGGTAACTCATTGAGGAGCTATGACTTGGGAATCTGACCGATAAAGTCCAAACATCCTTGCATTGTAAACAAGACTCCTTCTCTGGTGAGAAATGCAACAATGTATGTATGCTTGTGTTTTCATCATGCATCGAATACATCGAATACTCTATTACAGAGGTATTCTACCCTCATTGCTTTATGGAGAGAACATTTCACTGTAGAGTGCCACCAGGGTGACTCTTCACAGGCTCCATGTACACAGCTCTTAAAGGGGTTGCCCGGCCATTAACTCCTTTCCCCAATCCATGGGAACTAGTTATTTGCTGTACTTGGTGTCTTTTTATTAAAGACAGACGTCTTCTGTTATGCTCAGCCAATCGCGGCTGAGCAGCTGATGACGCGCTGGAGGGGGGGCCGGCATGAGGGAGGACTGGAGCAGTCAGGCCGGCCTCCTGAAGAGTGATGTAATCGTCCCAAGATGGTGGCAGTGATTCTGTGAGTATGCAGTATTACACTTCTGGGTCAAGCGTGGGGGGGGGGGGGTGGAAACATGGGAAAGGGGGCCATTCACATAAATAACACACATTACAATGTTGTATAACTTTGTAATGTTTGTAATTTATTGAAAAAAGTTTTACACCGCACTACCCCTTTAGGCTGGGCTCACACACAGTATTTGGTCAGTATTTTGCAACCTCAACCAGGAGTGGATTGAAAACACAGAAAGGATCTGTTCACACAATGTTGAAATTGAGTGGATGGCCGCCATATAACGGTAAATAACGGCCATTATTTCAATATAACAGCCGTTGTTTTAAAATAACAGCAAATATTTGCCATTATATGGCGGCCATCCACTCAATTACAACATTGTGTGATCAGATCCTTTCTGTGTTTTTAATCCACTCCTGGTTTTGGTTGCAATATGAGGATCACAATACTGACTGAAATATACGTAGTGCAATGAATTTAAAGGAGACAGCACTTAGTAGAGTGAAAAACGGTGACCTTTATTCAGACCTCAATGTTGCGACGTTTCGGCTATACACAGTAGCCTTCCTCAAGCTCAAGCTACTGTGTATAGCCGAAACGTCGCAACATTGAGGTGTGAATAAAGGTCACCGTTTTTCACTCTACAAAGTGCTGTCTCTTTCAAATTCATTGAATTATCCCGGACATTGAGCCCAGTCTGGTGAGGCGTGCACTAATTCATTTTTTCTACTTTTTGCATGTGCTGCTATTCTACATTTAGTGAAATATACATAGTGTGAACTCAGCCTTAGGCTATGTTCACACTGTCGGCAACAACGGCTGTACTTTGTATGTTGTGAAAGACTGCCTCTCCTTCTATGGGATCCCAGCCGAAGCGTATACACATCTCGTGCGGCGCCGCAAAGAACTGGCATGTCAGTTTTCAGCGGCCGCAATTCAGTGAAACCCTGTCAGTTCATTGTACGCTATGGGGAGTTCTGATGCAGGCGCGCGCTGATGCGCCCGCATCAGAACACTGCGGCCGGAAAAATCATCCGGCTGGTACTTCAGAACAGAACTGGTCACAGAACGGCCGGTCTCTCCGGTGTGTGAACATAGTCTTAAAGTGTATAGGGCTGAACTGCAATACCACAAATAACCTGTGGACAGGTGTGGTGCTGTATGTTTTTCTCCAATCCTTAAAACCACTTACAACCATCAATCAGTATTACTCGGACTCATGGAAAGCATTGAAGGGAACAATCCGGCACTATATGGCAAACTCCCAGGTTCCACCTTGATAATACATGGATCAATTGCCAATAATGACATTCAGCGCACGGTTAAGGTGATGACATGGGGAGTAGCTGTGTTGCGGCACTCTGGAGCTGTCCCGCTCCCCGCACTCCGCACCTGCACATCAATTATCGTAATCATCATCACGGTCGTTAAGCTGAATGTTCATTATTATCAGGACGCCGGTGACAGCAGATTCAATCATCGGGTGCAATGGGCAAGCAGGCGCAGGCCCACCCAGGATCGGCACACAGCGCTGTGCCACATTAAATCTATGATGTGTTCCACATCCCACTCTATTCCGGGAGCTGCAGACGGTAAAGGTCAGTTTTATGTTCTGTGCAATATGCTTAGGTTCTCTAAATGGAATCTGTGGAGCCCTGGATATTTGTCTGCATTGTGTATCATAAAAGCCTTGTGTACGGCCTAAAAACTCATGCATATCATTAGGCCGCATTGTCCTCACCGAAACCATTCTTGTATACAGCAGGATATATAGATAATTGGTTATAGGGGAAAATTATACAATATATGGCACCATAATATTACCACTTCATGGCTTCATGTATGGATCCAGTAAGGATGGATAGATAGATAGATAGATAGATAGATAGATAGATAGATAGGAGATAGATAGATAGATAGATAGGAGATAGATAGATAGATAGATAGGAGATAGATAGGAGATAGATAGATAGATAGATAGATAGATAGATAGATAGATAGATAGATAGGAGATAGATAGATAGATAGATAGATAGATAGATAGATAGATAGATAGATAGATAGGAGATAGATAGATAGATAGATCATAGATAGATAGATAGATAGATAGATAGATAGATACAAAAATAAGTCCGCAGCACTCTGATAAGACAATGATTAGGTGCCAGCTGTCCCACCTGGGTCCACCGGTGTACTGTAGATATTCCACAAAAAGATATGGCAGCAGCACTCTCAAGTCGTGTAAAAACGGTGATTTATTGGTTCATGGACACACTCAATAGCAACGTTTCAGATCCATCCATAGGATCCTTTTTCAAGCAAGTGAATACAAAATCTCCTTGGGAGGTATATATGTGCAAATACGCAAGTGACTTCATTTAGACTAATCAGTGGTAATCATGCAGAGTTACAAAAGACGTACAGTAAAATACAATTAAATACATAGTGTATGATAAAAAAGGTGAAAATCTATCCAGTGTTATACACGTGATCTTTGTATATGTGAATATATAGTGCAAATTCATGTAAACAGTACTTATTATACTTAATTATCTTACTTGGAGCAGCTGCGTAGCACCAACCACGGATGTCAGCCAATAGCAAACTCGTGTCTATGGGAAGGGCTAAACCCGGGACTCCATCTAAGATGGTATGACACGCACGCTAAAATGAAACGCACAAAGTGCGCATGCGTGATAATGACCAATGATCTATTGGCTTAAATGGTAGTTATGGAAACCATGTGTAAACAGGGAATAGCGCAACATGCATATTGTCATACATACGAGGGCATATTTCACCGCTACTGCCTCCTATTAACACCAACTAGTCACGGATCACTCCCGGCAAGGGTTCAATCCCACATGACATACAGTGAGTCCTGGTCAGCCTCGTAAGAACGATATGCTGCAACAGGTTCACAACGCAGGTGGGGGCTGCTGCGGTTCTGCCCTAAGCTTCCACTCCGCTAAATCCCCAACAAAAGACGCATCATGTATACATGGCTAAAAAGACAATTACTAGAAGGTCAATATTAGATGGAGGACCAGGCAAAATAAATAAATAAATAAACAGTAAGATAGGGACATGTTTGCTGATCTTCTCTATGGTAAGTGTCCAGGCAGCTGCTCCAACTGATATTGCTTGTAAATTCATATTATCTGAAATATAAAAATATAAAAAATATATATTATATTATATTTCAGATAATATGAATTTACAAGCAATATCAGTTGGAGCAGCTGCCTGGACACTTACCATAGAGAAGATCAGCAAACATGTCCCTATCTTACTGTTTATTTATTTATTTATTTTGCCTGGTCCTCCATCTAATATTGACCTTCTAGTAATTGTCTTTTTAGCCATGTATACATGATGCGTCTTTTGTTGGGGATTTAGCGGAGTGGAAGCTTAGGGCAGAACCGCAGCAGCCCCCACCTGCGTTGTGAACCTGTTGCAGCATATCGTTCTTACGAGGCTGACCAGGACTCACTGTATGTCATGTGGGATTGAACCCTTGCCGGGAGTGATCCGTGACTAGTTGGTGTTAATAGGAGGCAGTAGCGGTGAAATATGCCCTCGTATGTATGACAATATGCATGTTGCGCTATTCCCTGTTTACACATGGTTTCCATAACTACCATTTAAGCCAATAGATCATTGGTCATTATCACGCATGCGCACTTTGTGCGTTTCATTTTAGCGTGCGTGTCATACCATCTTAGATGGAGTCCCGGGTTTAGCCCTTCCCATAGACACGAGTTTGCTATTGGCTGACATCCGTGGTTGGTGCTACGCAGCTGCTCCAAGTAAGATAATTAAGTATAATAAGTACTGTTTACATGAATTTGCACTATATATTCACATATACAAAGATCACGTGTATAACACTGGATAGATTTTCACCTTTTTTATCATACACTATGTATTTAATTGTATTTTACTGTACGTCTTTTGTAACTCTGCATGATTACCACTGATTAGTCTAAATGAAGTCACTTGCGTATTTGCACATATATACCTCCCAAGGAGATTTTGTATTCACTTGCTTGAAAAAGGATCCTATGGATGGATCTGAAACGTTGCTATTGAGTGTGTCCATGAACCAATAAATCACCGTTTTTACACGACTTGAGAGTGCTGCTGCCATATCTTTTTGTAGATAGATAGATAGATAGATAGATAGATAGGAGATAGATAGATAGATAGATAGATAGATAGATAGGAGATAGATAGATAGATAGATAGATAGATAGGAGATAGATAGAAGATAGATAGATAGATAGATAGATAGGAGATAGATAGATAGATAGATAGATAGATAGATAGGAGATAGATAGATAGATAGATAGATAGATAGATAGATAGATAGGTAGATAGATAGATAGATAGATAGGAGATAGATAGATAGAAGATAGATAGATAGATAGATAGATAGATAGATAGATAGATAGAAAGATAGATAGATAGGAGATAGATAGATAGGAGATAGATAGATAGATAGATAGATAGATAGATAGATAGATAGGAGATAGATAGATAGATAGATAGATAGATAGATAGATAGATAGGAGATAGATAGATAGATAGATAGATAGATAGATAGGAGATAGATAGATAGATAGATAATAGATAGATAGATAGGAGATAGATAGATAGATGATAGATAGAACATAGATAGATAGATAGATAGATAGATAGATAGATAGATGATAGATAGATAGATAGATAGATAGATAGATAGATAGGAGATAGATAGATAGAAAGATAGATAGATAGGAGATAGATAGATAGGAGATAGATAGATAGATAGATAGATAGATAGATAGGAGATAGATAGATAGATAGATAGATAGATAGATAGATAGGAGATAGATAGATAGATAGATAGATAGATAGATAGATAGATAGATAGATAGGAGATAGATAGATAGATAGATAATAGATAGATAGATAGGAGATAGATAGATAGATAGATAGATGATAGATAGAACATAGATAGATAGATAGATAGATAGATAGATAGATAGATAGATAGATAGGAGATAGATAGATAGATAGATAGATAGATAGATAGATAGATAGATAGATAGATGATAGATAGAACATAGATAGGAGATAGATAGATAGATAGGAGATAGATAGATAGATAGATAGATAGATAGATAGATAGATAGATAGATAGATAGATAGATAGGAGATAGATAGGAGATAGATAGATAGATAGATAGATAGATAGATAGATAGATAGATAGATAGATAATAGATAGATAGGAGATTGAACATAGATAGATAGATAGATAGATAGATAGATAGATAGATAGGAGATAGATAGATAGATAGATAGATAGATAGATAGATAGATGATAGATAGGTAGATAGATAAGATAGATAGATAATAGATAGGAGATTGAACATAGATAGAGGGGTCAGATAAACATGTTGTGAATGCAGCACTCTAGAAGAACAATATGGTAGTGCTAGTGATAAGCTGCGACCAAAGGTGCTTCAATATACACTTGGCGAGGAAGACCGCAGCACTCCAAAAATAGCGAAAAAAAATGTTGCTTTATTTACTAAAAAGAAGTGACGTTTTGGCTCTACAATTGCACCATTTTCAAATCGCTCAATTGTAGAGCCGAAACGTTGCTTTTTTGTGAAGAACACAGCATCCCTTAAAGGGAACCTATCACCAAGACAATGCTATCTAATCTATCAGCATCATGTTATACAGCAGGAGGAGCTAAGCAGATTGCTTTATATCCTTGTGGGACAAGATTCAGTATAATTGTTGAATTAAATCCCTGCTCATTCTGTGTTTAGGAGTCCAGTGGGCGGAGTCACTCAATGGACTGGACTCTTTAGCCTTGAAACATCAGAGATTTCAATCAATAAATTACAAGTTATAATAAATCTTTCCCCATACAGATATTTATCTATCAGCTCCTCCTGCTCTATAACATGATGCCGATAGCTTAGATAGCATTTCGTGGTGACGGGTTTAAGAGTCTACTGGCTGGTTTAACTCTCGGTCAAATGTATTAGTGTTGGCCCCATTAGCCTGTGGCCAGAGCCACCTGGGCTCAACATGGTCCCTGCTCTCTACTCATTTTGGCTTCTCTCTCCAGTTTTTTTACATCGATAACAGGAGAATTCCTTTAATTTTTTTACCCCAGAGAATCCCTAATCTTACCCATAATGCACCACAGAATATATTACCTTGCGTGAAATCCATTTGATTTGATCTTCATCTCGAAACCCTTGACTGGTGTATGGCTTCTGCTTGTACTCGGTTGCGGTATGAAATAGAGGTTCATATGGTTTATGGTTATGGAATGAAGAGAATGGCGCAAACCTGGAAAAAAACAACAAAAAGCAACATATAAAGGGTTGTAATGTGCCTCATCCTTCTAGACTTCCATGGCTGAAGGTGAGTAATGTAACTGATACTGATGAAACGCTCTAGGGTATCGTATGGTCACACACCTCGACCAGTGATTGGGCAATTCCTGTGTGAGAACCATCAGGACAGCAGTGATGAGGGATCGGAGAGGTGAGTATAACTTATTTTTTTCCATTTTATCCCGATTATCGTATACAGGTGAAACCACACCCCTATGTGATGACCAATAGCTAAGAGTCTTTTGTGCAGGTGTGGTTTTTCCTGCAAACAATAATGGTGATTTCAGTCTGTATTTGGCAGACCTATCAGGGTTCTGTGGGGGCTTCCACAATAAGGAGGTTCAAGAAAAGTGTTGTCTAAAAAAAGGACCATCAGGTGCTGTTCGCATCTGCCATATTAGAAGAAAGGTTGGAGGGCACTCTGTGGTAAGTGTAATGGTGCATGTGTAGTAGTGCCTGGTCATATTGTAGTAAAAAAAAAATCCAGATACTCACCAAAGTAATTCTTCAATCTTTATTCAGCTTTACATATCCATTAAAGGAGAAGTCCAGATAAAATTTTTATTAAGGTATTTTATTGCCCCCCAAAAGTTATACAAATGACCAATATACATTTATTACGGGAAATGCATATAAAGTGCTTTTTTCCCTGCACTTACTACTGCATCAAAGCTTCACTTCCTGGATAACATGGTGATGCCACTTCCTGGATAACAGGGTGATGTCACTTCCTGGATAACATGGTGATGTCACTTTGTGGATAATATGGTGATGTCACTTCCTGGATAACATGGTGATGTCACTTCCTGGATAAACATGGTGATGTCACTTCCTGGATAACATGGTGATGTCACTTCCTGGATAAACATGGTGATGTCACTTCCTGGATAAACATGGTGATGTCACTTCCTGGATAACATTAACATGGTGATGTCACTTCCTGGATAACAGGGTGATGTCACTTCCTGGATAACATGGTGATGTCACTTTGTGGATAATATGGTGATGTCACTTCCTGGATAACATGGTGATGTCACTTCCTGGATAACATGGTGATGTCACTTCCTGGATAACATGATGATGTCACTTCCTGGATAACATGGTGATGTCACTTCCTGGATAACATGGTGATGTCACTTTGTGGATAATATGGTGATGTCACTTCCTGGATAACATGGTGATTTCACTTCCTGGATAACATGGGGATGTCACTTCCTGGATAATATGGTGATGTCACTTCCTGGATAACATGGTGATGTTACGACCCGACTCCCAGAGCTGTGCGGGCTGTGGCTGCTGGAGAGGATGATGGCGGGGGACACTGAGGGACACAGGGCACTGTAGGGACACTGAGCATCCCTCTGCCATCATCCTCTCCAGTAGCCACAGCCCGCACAGCTCTGGGAGTCGGGTCGTGACACCACCATTTTATCCAGAAAGTGACATCACCATGTTATCCAGGAAGTGACATCACCATGTTATCCAGGAAGTGACATCACCATGTTATCCAGGAAGTGAAGCCTTGATGCAGTAGTAAGTTCAGGGAAAAAAGCACTTTATATGCATTTCCCGTAATAAGTGTATATTGGGGATTTGTATAACTTTTGGGGGGAAATATAATACTTTAATAAAAATTTTCAAAATTACTTTGGTGAGTGTCTGGATTTGCTTGACTACCAAATCTGCCGTATAACATATCCGCAACCCTTCTATGAGCAAAAGACATGGAACAGATGGGACCTAAACCCAAAAATTTCTTAAAATTTCTTTATTCCTTTTTTTAACCATTTCACTGTTATGCCTCCTGGAAATGAAAAAGAAATTAACTGCTACACATCCTTATTCTTCGTATATTCATGGTGCAAGAACAACAGAAGAATAATTGAGCGATGACACAATGAAGAGTCTAAAGCCCAGAAGTAGTACATACCACTATTCTAACACTATATATGTATAAACAGACGCTTACCAGTGCTGTTTTTATTGCTTATTTCTTTGCCTCTCTGCCCCTCTAGTCTCTTCACTTTCTGTGGGTGGCACCAAAGTGATCATGTGACCAGGAAGCATCTGTATTGTTGTAAGTCTCTAGTTACCACAGCTCACATCTCCTGCCTCCCTCCACTGACCTCTATAGATAGTAGTTCCGCGCACTTGGCTCAAAGGTTGTCAACACAGAAAGTTGCAACAGATACCTGAAATGTTCCCTGTAATGACATGTTCGATGTGCTGTCCCTGGTGCTGAACACAGAGCAACTTTGTTGCACCTTTTTGTGTTGATACCTTTTGAACCATAAGAGACATTGCAGATCTGAATGAGACAATCTATGAGATAATTCTGGTCTTCTTTTATATGCTACACAAGCACCTTCCTACTGGAAAAAATTTGCCCTTCATCCAACATGGCAGCTTTCAAGATGTCGGCCACATTCTGGACATAGCCCAAAAGATAGGCCTCCTCACCACTTACTTGCTAGGGTAATCAGATGTGTCATTCTTCCTTTCGTATCTCAAAGAGAATCTGCCAGGAGGTTTATGGTGTCCTTTCTAAAGGGTATGTGCACACTGAGCAATTCTCGAGGAATTGTAGCTGAAAGATTTCTGCTTGAAATTCCTCCCCTATTCTGCTCTGGCGGAATTTAAGCGGAATTTGAGCAGAATTTGAGCGGAATCCACGCGGAAATCAAGCGGAATGCAAGCGGAATTACCAGCAGAATTCAAACCCCATTGACTTCTATAGGATTCCTCTAGCGGAACCTGCCCAAAGAATTGACATGTACATTCTTTGAGCGGAATGCAGATTCTGCGTGGAATCCGCATGGAATTCCGGACATAAATTTACTCTGTGTGCACGGGCAGTCAGAAATCCCATTGTTCTCTATGGAAGGAGCAATGTTGCATTTACACGGGCGGAATTCCACGCAGATTCCACGCAGAATCTGCATTCCGCCCAAAGAATGTACATGTCAATTCTTTGGGCAGATTCCGCTAGAGGAATCCTATAGAAGTCAATGGGGTTTGAATTCTGCTGGTAATTCCGCTTGCATTCCGCTTGATTTTTATGGCGGAATTTGGGCAGAATTCGTCTAGAATTGCTCAGTGTGCACATACCCCAAGGTAGCATAAACTAGTTAAAGAGAAGCTGAACAGAATGATGTATCACTTACATTATTCTGTGCAGCGGATACAGAGATCTCCTCCTGAATAACATGGACAATAAGTAGCCCTCTCCATTATCTGCATGAGCTCAGCAGTCCTCAATATTCATGAGAAGTAGAAAACTCCGCCCAACAGCTGCTGATTGGCAGTTATCTATCCATTCAGTGTATAGGCAGTCAACTTTCAATCAGCAGCTAGAGGGCGGGGGAAGAGGTGTGGCAAGAATCCTATTCTGCTGCATATTAGGAGAACGGCTGAACAAAATGATGTAAGTAATACACCGATCTGTTCAGTATTTCTGTCACTAGTTTATGCTGCCCTCATTTAAGGCAAAATAAACAGATTCACAGATTCTAGAGATGAGTGAACCTGGAACATGCTCAAGTCCATCCGAACCCGAACGTTCGGCATCTGATTAGCGGTGGCTGCTGAACTTGGATAAAGCCCTAAGGCTATGTGGAAAACATGGATATAGTCATTGGCTGTATCCATGTTTTCCAGACAACCTTAGAGTTTTATCAAAGTTCAGCAGCCCCAGCTAATCAAATGCCGAACGTTCGAGATTCCCTTTAAATAAATGGGTGTCCTAAAAATTTTAACTCTCTGTTCACATAGATTGATTCCCCATATATTTCAGTGAATTTTTTTGTTTTACTATTTTCTACCCTCTACATAGACAGACTTATAGTGCATAAAGGAAATAAATGATATACAGATGCAGAAAGGCATCAATGTGCCTGGTGAGAAGGTCAACAACAGAGCATGTGCGTCCACTACTGGAGAAAGCAGAAGGTGGACACAGAAATCTGCCGAACAAGGAACAGCAGAGGGCGCTGCCCCTGACATCACTGTTACATATTTAATTACAGAAACAAAATTTTTAAAGGGGTAAATCACCAAAAAATGTTTTCCTTTTTTTTGCCAGAAATTTGTAATTTACGTCTGTAAAATATCTCAAGTCTCCCAGTACTTATCAGCTGCTGTATGTTCTGAAGAGAGTGGTGTGCTCTTTTTAGTTTGACACAGAGCTCTCTGCTGCCACCTGTGTCCATGTCAGGAACTGTCCAGAGCAGCAGCAAATCCTCATAGAAAACCTCTCCTGCTCTCCAGACAGAAAAGAACACCACTTCCTGCTGGACATACAGCAGCTGATAAGTACTGGAAGACTTGAGATTTTTTAATAGGCGTAAATTTCATATCTCTGGCACTTTCTAGTTTGCTATGCAATAAATTGCTATGAATAAAATACTGCTGAAATACACACGGTCATTTTCATGGGGTAAACCCTTTAAAACAGACAAGTCAGACGAGTTGTTCGAAAAGGGACTGCCAAAATCTTGACAAATGTAATAAGAAATAAAGAAAGAAAGAAAAAGACAATTTGTAGAGCACACATACCGGTGGAATTAAACAGGATATAATAAAGGATGAAAAAAAAAAAAAAAAAAATTTATATTGTTGCTGTTGATCTTAAAAAAGTTTACAATTTTTAATTTATTTTTAAATAATTCAAAAAATAAATAAATAAATAAAACACTTCAAACTAAAGTCATTGTTCTATGGAAGGGTTGATAAAAGGGCTAACAAATCCGGCAATTAAATCTAGTTAATTTCGCTTTAAATGAGACAACAGTGCAGAAGCATGTATATCCTCCCGGGAGCGCCAGCGCTCATACAAGACAGATTATACTACTCGCAAGGCTAATTTGCACATGGGATGGACATCAGTGAAAAAATTAATGTGGCCCCAATGTCCCTGAGTATACAGAAGAGGTGCTGTGAGCCGGCTGCCGCACTTACAATTTTTATCACTTCTGAATTGCATTTTAATAGTACATTTTTCTTGTGCTTCGACATGAAAGAAAATTTGCCATCTCCTGGGATCTTATGGCTGGAAAGCCATGGCAGGCGATGGAGAAATCCGCCTTCAAACATTCAAGATACTGGTAGCTAAATTGCACCATGTGGCAAAGGGAATAGAGTATGTCCTCATGTCATATCTGATTATTACCACACACAGAACGAGTCCAAAGGCGTCCGGCTCTAGGAGCCCCCTTTAAACTTATTTACAATAGATTCAGTCATTCACTTCCATCACTGACACTTGGATTCTTAATCGCAATGAAGAACTTTGTTGTGTTTCATACTGCACATGGCGATGATGGTCGGACTGAAAAATGTAGTTATATAACTGTTATATAAATAAAAAATATATCTATCTATTTATATATACCCCTTGTTTATTTAATAATAAACAATCAAAATAATTCAGTTTAAGGGATTGTTCACCAAAAAAAATTAATATATATATTTTTTTTTCAACTTAACTGGTGCCAGAAAGTGACAGAGATTTTTAATTTACTTCTATTAAAAATCTCAAGTCTTCCAGTACTTATAAGCTGCTGTATGTCCTGCAGGAAGTGGTGTATTTTTCCCAGTCTGAAACCGTGCTCTCTGCTGCCATCTCTGTCCATGTCAGGAACTGTGTAGGACAGCAGAGGGTTTCTATGGGGATTTGCTGCTGCTCTGGACAGAGGTGGCAGTAGAGAGCACTGTGTCACAGCACTTCCTGTAGGACATACAGCATCTGATAAGTACTGAGATTTTTTAAATAGAAGTAAAGTACAAATCTCTGGCACTTTCTGGCACCAGTTGATTTAATGTAAAACATCTTTTTGGTGAACAAGCCCTTTAAAGCTTTCAGTATTTAATCTCTTAACTATTTTGTGCGCCCTACTGCAATTTTAACATCATCCTTCCAGTATAAAAGATGATTTTAATCTAAGACACAATAGAAGCTTTGTAACTCCAGGTTTAGAGCAACTCATGAGAAGTTAGATCATAACTGTATGTTATTCTAGGACTTACAACAGGAAGGGAACTATGCAACTTGCAAAAACCCTGCAGATTTCTTTTAACATCTGAAATCAAGTCTACTGAAACTACAGCTATGTATACACATTGTTTTTAAAAGCTCATCGTAAAATGAAAAGATAAAAAAAGTTAAAAACATCCAGAACCTTTTTAGAGCTTGTTTTTAGAGCCTTTTGATGGCCCTCTTTTCAACCTATTGACATCTATGGGGGGTGTAGTGGGCATGCTCAGTGGCATGTGCACTTGATGTGCAAGGATTTATTTTTATTTGCATTTTCCATTGTATTTTTGTATCATTTCTTGATAAGTAAAACTTGAGGTTGTGTTGCCCTGTTTTGTCTTTTTAAAGTGTCACTGTTGTTTTTTTTTTTTTTTTTTCCTGCAGAAATCAATAGTCCAGGCCATTTTAAGAAACTTTGTAATTGGGTTTATTAGGCAAATCTGCCATTATCTGCATTCAAAAAGCCTTTCCCCAGGTCCCCCCCCCCCTCCTCTCTCATCCACTGCTAATTATCAGGAAATCTCGACTCTTTTACATCATTCGAGCCCTGTGTAACCTATGGAGAAGGGAGGGGGAGGAGGGAGATTAGTCACAAGCAGAGAACAAAGAATTACACAGTGGGAGCTATATGAAAGCCGGTATTCAGAGGTCACATCATAACAACCTACAATCATATAGGCATATTTCAATTATGTGAATAATTAAATACTTTCCCCCATCACTTTAAATGTACGGCTTAGGGCAGGAAAAGAGTTTATGATGCTTAAAGACCCAATCTGCCCACATGCCAACAAGCCCAAAAATGCATCATCAGCAATTACAGAGACATCTGAAGCCGACTATTGTGTTTGTTCCGACTTAAGTGGAAGACATCCCTGATATGTAAAAGAGTAAAAATACTTTGGTTTAATAGATGGAAATATAATGACCTCTTTCTATAAATAAAAGAGAAAAGTCAAGAACCTCAGAAGAAGTTAGAACTTGTTAATTATACAAAGTCTTAATATCTTCATCCCCAGTGTTATTAAAAAAACATAGCATCATTAGAAAAATTAAGCTGGAAAAAAAAATGAAGGCGAAGCTTTGTAAATATCCAGTGGAAATTAGCTGCAAAAGGCAGAGGAATTGTGGATCAAAAGCGGGTAATCATCTTCTGCCGTGCCCCAGGGCGCTCATTTGTAAAATATGATTTTCTCATTGACTATCTCTCATTTTACTGCCTGCAATAGACCACTCTGTATTAATGGGGTTAGCTCATTTACTATATAACTTAAAAAGCCTCTCTTGATTATTAAATGTTCCATGCAAAGCTGGTAATTACAAAGGCTGAAACTCTGACATTAAAGGGGCGCCATCTTCCTAGACCTACTGGTGGCGCACGCTTCAGGTGCTGCATCAACTCTAAGGACTGGATGGGGATAAGGAGGTATAAGGTGAGACAATAATGTGCATTCCAATTCAGATACCATAGGTATAGGATGTCAGTACCCTGTACACAATAGCTACAGGTCTACACAATTACATGGCCCCCTAACAGGTCTACACAATTACATGGTGTCTTACACATTTACACAACTACATGGTGCCCTAAACATCTACACAATTACATGGTGCCCTACACGTCTACACAATTACATGGCCCCCTAACAGGTCTACACAATTACATGGCCCCCTACAGGTCTTCACAATTACATGGCCCCCTACAGGTCTACACAATTACATGGCCCCCTAACAGGTCTACACAATTACATGGCCCCCTACAGGTCTTCACAATTACATGGTGCCCTACACGTCTACACAATTACATGGCCCCCTACAGGTCTTCACAATTACATGGTGCCCTACAGGTCTTCACAATTACATGGTGCCCTACATGTATACGCAATTACATGGTGCCCTACAAGTCTACACGATTACATGGTGCCTTACACGTCTACACAATTACATGGTGCCTTACACGTCTACACAATTACATGGTGCCTTACACGTCTACACAATTAGATGGTGCCCTACAAGTCTACACGATTACATGGTGCCCTACATGTATACGCAATTACATGGTGCCCTACAAGTCTACACAATTACATGGTGCCCTACACAATTACATGGCCCCCTACAGGTCTACACAATTACATGGTGCCCTACAAGTCTACACGATTACATGGTGCCCTAAATATCTACACAATTACATGGTGCCCTACACGTCTACACAATTACATGGTGCCCTACACAATTACATGGCCCCCTACAGGTCTTCACAATTACATGGTGCCCTACAAGTCTACACGATTACATGGTGCCCTACAAGTCTACACGATTACATGGTGCCCTACAAGTCTACACGATTACATGGTGCCCTACAAGTCTACACAATTACATGGTGCCCTACATGTATACGCAATTACATGGTGCACTACACGTCTGCACAATTGCATGGTGCCCTCCACAATTACATGGTGCCCTACACGTCTACAAGATTACATGGTGCCTTACACGTCTAGACAATGAAATGGTGCCCTACACGTCTACAAGATCACATGGTGCCCTAAACATCTACCTATTTACATGGTGCCCTTCACGTCTACACAATTACATGGTGCCCTTCACATCTACATGATTACATGGTGCCCTACACGTCTACACAATTACATGGTGCCCTTCACATCTACATGATTACATGGTGCCCTACAAGTCTACATGATTACATGGTGCCCGACCACGTGTACAAGATTACAGGGTGCCCTACACGTCTACACGATTACATGGTGCCCTACACGTCCACATGATTACATGGTGCCCTACACGTCTACACGATTACATGGTGCCCTACACGTCCACATGATTACATGGTGCCCTACACGTCTACACGATTACATGGTGCCCTGAGCATCTACACCAGTGATTTTCAACCTTTTTTGAGCCGCGTAACACTTTTTATACTTAAAAAATCCTGGGGCACACCACCAACCAAAATGGCACAAAATGACACTAAAACAGTACATATTATACATATAGTTAATAATATAGATTCTAAAAGTATTTATACTCACTCAGTGTGAAACCTGGGCCTGTTTTCTTCTCCCCCCTGTGCTTCTCTCCACCATACTTCTCCCCCCTGCTTCTCTCCTGTGCTTCTCTCCCCCATGCTTCTCTCCTGTGCTTCTCTCCACCAAACTTCTCTCCCCCATCCCCATGTTTCTCTCCCCCCTGCTTCTCTCCCCCATCCCCATGTTTCTCTCCCCCCTGCTTCTCTCCCCTGTTTCTCCCCCATCCCCAGGTTTTTCTCCCCCATTGTTTTCTCCTGTTTCACAGGGGCACCATAGTGTGGGGAACTTTCCCCGCGGCACACCCAACCATGTGTCGCGGCACACTAGTGTGCCACGGCACACTGGTTGAAAATCACTGATCTACACAATTACATGGTGCCCTACACGTCCACATGATGACATGGTGCCCTACACGTCCACATGATTACATGGTGCCCTAGAAGTCTACACGATTACATGGTGTCCTACAGGATTACATGGTGCCCTACATGTATCATAGATTGGGAAAGAGCAGCATATCAGGAGAAGTTTTCTAAATAAATGTATTTGCAAAACTGTATAACTTGACGAGACCTACAAGTATAACTATATTGGTATATTAAGTTTCTGACAAATATGACCGGCTACATTGTGTGATGCATGAATAGGATATGTAGTTACCATCGGGATGGTGGACAGATGCTGGACCATTCTCTTCTAAAAGCGAGATGAAGGTGACATGGGGTCAGAAGACACCACTGTTATGGGGTGAGGAGATAATGTGAGAGACTGTGATGCTGTGAGCTAGGCTCAGGAGGGGGGGGGGGGGGGCTTTTCGGCTTGATACACAGAGATCCCCCGTAGTTACCTGTCTTCCTGGAAACCCCTGATCCATTCTTGTCTTTTCAGTTCTTCTCTTGCTTCTTCCAGAGAATTGAATGACGTTGCTACTCTTAGTGTTGGCTCCAAAGGCTTGTAACGCTGTAATAGTACCTCGGCTGGATCGCGGAAAGGACCCTGTAGGAAAGGAGCATTAATCCAACTTGATATTCCTGTTAAAATTGTGGTATGTTACATGATATGAACATATATCTCTGTGCCCAAGATTAACCCCTCAAGGAGCTGTTTATGTTTTCATCATTCACATATTATAAACAAGGACAATAACCAAGAATGTATCATTATTCAAAGGAAATGTTACAAAGGGGGGCGGGGCTGACAACAGAAAGGAGAGGTTGTCAGCATCTAACATGGTGTAACTACCACTGTAACATTCAGTAGCTCTCAGGACAAACTAGTCAAAGAGTCTTGGGGAAAGTATAAAATATAAATCTAAATAGGTAAGCTATATATGTGACAGTGCAGCCCTGAGCTGATGCCAGCCCACTGACATGAGTAAGAAGTAAAGATAGCACAACATAATGGAGGTAGATAGATGATAGATGATTGATAGATAGATAGATAGATAGATAGATAGGAGACAGATAGATAGATAGATAGGAGATAGATAGATAGATGAATAAATAGAAGATAGATAGGAGATAGATAGATAGATAGATAGATAGATAGATAGATAGATAGATAGATAGATAGATAGATAGATAGGAGATAGATAGATAGGAGATAGATAGATAGATAGATAGATAGATAGATAGATAGATAGATAGACAGATAGATGATAGATAGATAAATAAATAAATAGAAGATAGATAGGAGATAGATAGATAGATAATAGATAGATAGATAGATAGGAGATAGATAGATAGGAGATAGATAGATAGATAATAGATAGATAGATAGATAGATAGATAGATAGATAGATAGATAGATAGGAGATAGATAGATAGATAGATAGATAGGAGATAGATAGATAGGAGATAGATAGATAGGAGATAGATAGATAGATAGATAGATAGATAGATAGATAGATAGATAGAAGATAGATAGGAGATAGATAGATAGATAGATAGATAGATAGATAGATAGATAGATAGATAGATAGATAGGAGATAGATAGATGCTATGTATATCCTAAGTGACATATTCTAATAGCTTCTTGGTTACCAGTTACATCTGGACTAAAAGTGAAGATGAAGGAAAAAGGAAGGTTCACGCCTCATTTCTGCTCACTTATGTTTTACATTAATAGAAACCAATAATAGGAACCAGTTACCATAAAAGTTATAGACCGTAAATAACACAAATGGCAAAGAACTATCGGCGAGCCCTTCTCTGCACTCCTCACAGATGGACAGCAAGCTTCTGAGATTCCAGGCTCCATAATGGAGATATCTTTTTATTTGGACTTTTACATAATAAAATGTAATTTGAAAAGTAATGGTTCCATCCCTGTATAGTATTTAAAGGTTATATGTATAATGAGTGAGAGGAACCACAGTGGAATTGTACAGCCCATGGATGGTGTACAGCACATCGGCCGATTATCATCAGGGTGTGTTGCAGGAAACGCTCTTACGGCCGATAAGTGGCCCATGTAAAAGTGACAGCGATCAGCCGAAGACTGGGCCCGATTATCGTCTGATCGTCTGCTTAGAACCTGCTTTTAGGGTGCGTTCACACGTACAGGATCCACAGCAGATTTTGGGTGGGCACTCATCAGACTGTGAAGCACACAACTAGCTGCACCAGAACAGCATTGAGGGTGAAGGTAACAGACCTACCTTCCTCCTCGGCGTCTCCTGTGCAATAGGGACATATCAGCAGGGTGGAATCGTCTAACCTGCTGATAGTTCCCCTTTAAAATTTATCTTTATCGGCCGCACATCTTACTGTGTAAACTAAGGTTTGTGCAGCCAATAAAAATAAAGGGAAACTGACAGCACGGATATGTATAAAGGATATACTGTACATATAGAATATAAATATATCTGTGATGTCAGTTTCCAGATCACACAGCAGTCCATACTTACCATCCACGCTGCTTGTGATCCAGCATCCAGGTCTCCGATCCTCCAGCCGATGCTGTATCTTCAGATCCCGCCTCTTCCAATTGTCAATCACTCTAGAGGAGGCAGGGCCTGAAGATACAGCCAGAGTATTGGTGAGCCAGATGCCAGACCAAGCATGGATGGTAATTTTATACTACTGTGTGATCTGGAAACTTACAGCATGGATATATACTGTACATATCCTATATGTACAGTATATCCTTAATGCATATTTGTGCTGTCAGTTTCCCAGGCAGCACAAACAATACAAGGATCATTTGTGCAGCATGGGCCCCTTGATGTGTCCTGCAAATCTCGCTGAACAGCCCTCGTTTGCCGCCCCCATGGCTGACAAATCTTTGTGTCTAAAAGGACCCTTAGTCACATGATTTTACATGACATTGGTCACTGGCTTATCTGCAGGGTTAAATGGCAGGGTCTTATTGTTAGTGTGTTGGCCCAACATATGTGTTGTTGATCATGAGTTACACGACCAACACCATCCCCAGCCTTATCCCATAGATGCAATACATACCAAGATACACATTTGTGATTTTTTTGATGTTTTTACATGGGCTTGACAATTTGTAAGTGGGTGGGGCTTAGTGGAGGAGTGTGGTCTCCCAGGGCAGGACAGATTTAGTATAATTTATGGTAGACATTTCATTAGTGCCTTACTAATACTAAGGCAAAATACACATATTTGCGTATAAAAATGGATTTCAAAGTGATACGGTCCCCCCCCTTCATTTCATCGAAGAACAGTGTCAGCTGGGCGGGGCTTCAAGGCAATTGGGCCCCATCCCCTGGCTGGGGGGAGGGCCCAACTGTCATGGAGCCCCGCCTAGGTGACACTATCCACCAATGAAATGAAGCGATTCCAGAGCGGTTAGAAGTCACAGACAAGTTTTATACAGGTATATATCAAACAGCACATAGAGTAAGGGGGGTGACAGTATTACTTTAAGGCTCTGGCTAATAGAGGGGTCTCAAGAAGGAAATCCCCATTAATATCCCCATACATATAGTTATTAAAAAAAGGCATGTGGACAGGGATGGTCATGAGGTTAAAAAAGTTTGTTAGAAGAATACAAGGCTAAGAAGGGAAATATTGGCTTATAGGCTGGCGGTGGGCCGAGTACAGTAAAGCATACCTGCGGCTTCTTTTTGCCAATAGGAGGAAGCGGCTGGGTGGCTGGGAATGAATAGGGATGTCTGCAGTCTGACCAGTCCACAAAGCCCCCATCGTTGTCCTTCTTTGGAAGCTCTCGATGGCTCAAGGGTCTTGCTCTTTTTAGCCGGAACTCCATTTCATCGGGATATTGTCTATATGGGGAATTGAAGATACCTGCAACCTAAAAAAACAACAACACTTAAAAACAGCTTTAAAACAGCAACGAATATGCTGGGAATAATTCATATATATTATTATGGTATGGTATGGTATTAAATAAGATTATTTTACTACCTTTCTGGGGTCTTTCACATTTTCTTCTGCTTTGAATACAAACTGTCTGCTCCTCTGTGTTTATTACCCCAACGTCTTGTCCAGTGTACATCCTACAAGTGACTTCCTGTTCCTGTGTACACTCTAGTCAGAAATTCAGTTGACTATTTCCCTCTGACTATGTGAGATGGGAAAAGGTAAAGAAGGTGTAGTGAAAGTAAGACAGGGTTGGCTGAATTCCTGGCTAGAGTGTGCAAAGGAACAGGAAGTTGGGCTAATGAACACAAGAGAGCAGACAGTTTGCATTGAAGATAGAGGGAAAACACCAGAGACCAAAGAAAGGTGGTAAAATAACTTTATTTATCGGTATATGATAATTTACAGTTACTGTTGGGAGCACCACCTGTTTCCACAATCAGTTGTATTGGGCTCCAAAGTCCCCCATCCATCAACATGGTCTTGGTGAGCTCAAGCATATGTTGTTGCCCCATGATCACCAAGACAACTGTAAGCCAACCAACCTGGCTGACCATCTAATGAGTATGGCGGCCTCCTGGGGGAGAAAATAATCAGGCAGTTAACATGCTCGATCCTTTTGTTCCCCAAGGAGAGAAGCTGCCACTATCAGTGCTTGGCTGTCCATTCAGAGCACATGCATGTTTGGCCGACTTTGCAGGTGGGAGGGTCAGAAAGAATAGCTGTCAGACAAACTAACAGCTATCTGAAGTGTATGGTCAGCTTGTCAGTTAAAGGGGTTATCCAGGATAAGAAATAACACAGCTATTTCGTGCACAAACAGCGCCATCCCTGTCCTCAGGTTGTATGTGGTATTGCAATACAGCAAAATTTACTTTACTGGAACTGAGCTGCAAAATCCACATGCAAACTAAGTGGAGCAGTTTTTGGGAAACAAACAGCAATATATAAGCCTGGATTACTCCTTTAACTATACTCTTACAGTTGTACAACATTAGACAAACATGGCTGCCTTTTCCCATAAACAGCATTTGATTACCGGTGGCTGAAGAAGTTAGGGAGTCCTGTCGGATACAAAACATAGGCCATAGGCTGTATCCATGATTTCCTGGACTCCCTAGGTCTGCATCCAACTTCTTCAACCATTCTTCAAATGATCGGACTCCAGCATGCTCCAGTTGCCCTCAACTCTAACAACAACCCACGGACCCCCGTCACCATTTTTTTGAAATCCCTCTAGGTCCTATTTCACGGGCTGATGGGGGCCCGATCAATAATGTAAACAAGCGCCGATCTGCTAGACTGCTTTACTGGGCCTATTCTACGGCCCGATAATTGTTTAGCAAGGGCTGCAGGGACATCGTTACCGATGTCCTTGCAGCCCTTGTTTAAACACCATACATTACCTAATCAGGTGTTTTCCTGCGCTCCTTCTTCCTCCTGGTCCCGTGCACAGCAGCAGATTCAGTGCGGCCTGTGTGAGCTGAAAGACCGCTCAGCCAATCACTGGCCGTGGCAGTCCTGGCCAGTGATTGGCTGAGCGGTCTGTCAGCTAAGACAGGGCGCACCTAAGCTGCTGCTGCGTGGGACCTGGAGGAAGAAGGAGCGCAGGAGAAGCCCTGCAACATGTGTAGGTAAAGCTTAGTGCTCGTGAAATCGTCTCTCCATGCTATTCCATGCAACGATGCGCGGTCGGTGCCCAATGATTTTAGGTTGGAACCTAAATAAACAATCAGCCGATGACACGACCATCGGCTGATCGTTGTCTCTATTCCACGGAGCGATAATTGGCCGATTATTGATCTGTGGAATAGGCCCCTTAGTCTCCTTAACTTGATTTTTAAGTCTATTTAAAATATTTTAGAAAAAACACACTATAGATATATACAGTATATATATATATATATATATATATATATATATCATTTTTTTTTTCTTTTTTATTATTATTATTATTTTTTTTTTATTTATTTATTTCATTTGTATTCATTCCAAAATTTTACCTTTCACTTTTTTTTAGTTTTTTTTTTTTTTTTTGGAAAGTATTCGGAGAACTTCCCTGAATCTGTCATCTCTATTATTTCCCTTTGACAGTAATCCTGTGGGATTGTGGCATATTTTTCAGGCCCGGCACATCCCTCTTCTTTTAAAACAACTTATGAGGCCTGCTACCGAGATGGGCTGTCTGGGACTTCATTTTCTCCTGCAATTTTCTGAAGTGACAAACACTATGGGGAAATCTTGGCTAACTGTTAAAAAACCTACAGCCCAGTTATTCGGCGTACTGTCATGCTAACCTCCAGCTCAATAAGTAGCAGGAAATCTCAGGAGGGAACCCCTGCTAATAGCTTCTCGCTGACCTTCCTGCATGGAGGCCTGCTGCTGACTGCTGGCCCTATAGTGAATATGGTAAATGAGCTGTGAAACTACTGCTTTTTTTAAAGGCCATGATTCTGACATGTCAGAAAATGAGCTACACATTAGATATATATATTTTTCCTTCTTTTTTTCCCCCTACAATCCCTTTCCTCACATTTTCCATCACGGAGAGCCATGCATGACCTGTGGTATTAATTGCGCCAGGTCGAGCGTGCCGCTAAACGTATCATTTGTTAGCCACTCGTCCTTAGCCATACATTAATATTTTCAATCACTTTACATTTCTGACCATCTATCTTCCGTCTTTCCTTCCGTCACTTTTTTTTTTCGTTTTCGTAATTAAGCACATGAATAAAGAAGTGAGACATAAAAGGAATGACGACCCCTCCGACGGCCATGTAGAGCATGCTATAAAGCTTCCCTGTCATCTTATTATTTTTTTTTTTTATTAGTTCATCAATTGGTGTTAATTCCAGACATGTCTCCAGTGCTGCCGGCATGGGCCTGTACTAGACTTTTCTAAGGGAAAATGCACCAAAAAAAAGCTGCTTTGGGTTCTTAGGCAGGTGTAAACATTTGGGGTAGTGGAACCAGAATTTTTTCTATTTTTTTTTAAGCAATTTTTTAGTATAGAGATGAAGGCAGTGTGGCTGTGGCTTGCCTCTTCCCTTCTCACAGCAGGCAGAGACCACCTCCAACCTTTCCTCACTTTTTATGTTGGGATCTGTTCACACTTAGGGCCCTAATACACATTTGTTATATCGTTCAAATTTAAACAATAATCGTTTCATGTGAATGCCGGCAACAACTGAAAAATTGTCCGTGTATCACTGATTGCATCTTTTGAGCTGAACCTAAAATCATTGTTATTCGTTCGCTGTAATTCTGCAATCGTTCACTAATTATTCAGTGTAATTGTTCTTTCATTTGCTGGGATCAGATGGAGGAAACAATCATAGCCAACGACTATTGCTCTGTGTAATATGGCGAACGATTTGAGCTAGCTCTCGTTTCCGATTGTTTATAGTTAAAAATTGCTTTGTCTTATAGGATGTCTTGGGGCCCTATTACATAGATCGATATTAAAGAGGTACTCCGGTCTGGGGTTATTTTTAGTGTACAGCCAGGGAAGGGGTGGAAATAGAGGCCGCCAGCCACTTCCCTCCTTGGTTCCAGCACCGAGTCCTGGATCTTGCCGCCCCGTTCTCCCGTCCTGCTGCCACTTCCTGGTCTGAGCTGCGGCTTAAGACGTCACGTCTCAAGACAGCTCAGCTTTTCAGTGGTCTAGGCGGGACCCACTACGACCGCTGAATGGCTGAGCTGCCTTAAAACGTCACGTCTCAAGCCGCAGCTCAGACCAAGAAGTGGCAGCGGGACAGGAGAACGAATCAACGCGATCCTGGACTTGGCGCTGGAACCAGGGAGGTAAGTAACCGGCGGCCTCTATTTCCACCCCTTCCCTGGCTGTACACTAAAAATAACCCCAGCCGGAGTACTTCTTTAAGGAGCAAGCGCTTGCTTGCTCCTCGTTCCCTGCTCGCTGTCAGTGCAATTACAGGCACCGACAGCGCGGAAAGGGGGGGGTGGGGCTGCCCGGACTATCTTTGGATAGCGGTGGTCTGCTGCCCCTCCTAGTACACTAGCAGACCGTCAGTAATGTTGTCATTTTTCGATTCAACATGATCTAAGACAAGTAATCAGCCAAATAATCGATCTGATTATCGGCCGATAATAGTTTTGTGTATTAGAGCCTTAAGTTCTGCTGAACATCATTGGTATATGTCAGGAGTAATCTGTAACAAAGAGACTGCAGCTTCACCTCCCCCATACCCCCTACCTCTCCTCTCCACACTTATTATGTGAGGCCCTGTCCACACTTGGTTTTGCTTCACGTCACTGGTAAACACCAGGAGTATTCTGCAACAAAAATACGGCAGCGTTACCCCCTCCTCTGGAGATTTTTTTTTTAAATCATCTGATGTGAGAAAGTTTTACAGATTTGTAAACGAATTCCATTTCAAGTGAAACTATCAGGTTAGAAGTATCTAAGCTGCTGCTATCTCCATATAGCGCAGGGGGCACTGAGAATGAAGGTAACCTGGGATGGGATGGGGGCGGATCGCTGCACTGGGGGCGGATCGCTGCACTGGGGGAGGTAGCCCACTCCCCTCACCCAGTGCACTAAACCAGTATATTTGCATATGGATTCAACTTTTAATATTGCGAAATGGTGCCGAGGATGAAGGTAAGACATTTACCTTCATCCTCAGTGCCCTGTGCATTATTGAGGCATATTAGCATATTAGATGCTTCTAAACTGACGATAGTTTCCCTTTAAAAAAACCTCAAAGCACTGTGTCACACTGGGAAGAATACACCACTTCTTGCAAGACATACAGCCGTCAGATTTCTTCCATTTATCCAACAATTTAAAGTGCAACTAGGTAGAGTGATCACCATAAAAGTAACGGCATGAAGGAGAGGCGTGAATGAGAGATTTGTTAGATCAGGGACTGCTGAATCAACACTGACCATTGCACTCCATCCTAATGATCAGGCCCAGCACTGCCAAGGGATTTATAAACGTCCCACTCAGCAAGTAATGGCCCTGCTGTTCCAGCGGAGTCGGAGTGCTAACACAGTGTCAGGGTCCAGCGTTTAGTGCCGGATTCTCTTGCTGAGAACTAGAGGGAAACATGATCATTTCTCAGCTTCCAGGCTTATAATTGTGCCCGAACGCTGATAACGGGAAGATAAACTGCTGCCATGTTTTCTTTTGGCAGAAAACGAGCATCTCCAGAGCGTCCGAGATCTACCCCGAAGATTTAGCTAATGCCTTGGCAAATCCGATGGAGTTACCTGGCATCCTGTGTGTCTATGGGGCCGGGAGATTCCTCACTGCTTTCCATCTTTTACTTCTATTGCAGGATTACATGTATTTCTATGGGGAGTTCTACTTTTACTCCTAGTGAGAACTGTAGTATTACCCTTAAAGGGAAGGTGTCACCAGAAAATGACTTAATAAGTTAAGGTTTTATGTGAACAGAATTTTTTTAAAGAGTTTTTGGTGATTTTTTTTTTCTAATTTACCATTTTTCTATCGATATTATAAAGTAAGTAATCCTAATATCTTGCTGATTTCATTTTCACCACTGGGGCTAAACTAAGCTGAGACTTTCTGTTCTGTCTGTGGTCATAAGAGGAGGCTGCCGTAAGTTGATCTGGACAGCATTGCAGCTACATGAATTGTTAGTCTCACCATGGGTAGCAACATATCAAAATTTATGTTTGAGATTAGTCGCCAGCAGAGAGCTGAAAACAAAGGATTACACAGCGGGACCTGTGTAAAAGACGGTATTCAGAGGTCAGAGAGGTCAGTGCTGACTGTCAGAGATGATAGGCCGGTGATGTAGCTGTAAATTAACTCTTTGTTGTCTTGTTTTGGTGCCTCATCTCCCTCCACCCCTCCCCTCTCCATAGAGAACCATGAAGACAGGGGGAGAGCTTCAAACTGCTTTTTCATTATAAAAATGCATTTTTTGGCTAATAAACCCACATGCAAAGTTTCTTAAAATTGCCTGTACTATTGATTTCTGGAAAAAAAAAAATTAAACAACTGTGACACTTTAAAGTGTAGTGAATAAGGACCCACTGGTGATCATCTAATTCTATGGGTCTGGCTGCTGAAAACCACCATGACCACAACTGAACATAGATCCCACTAAAGGACAAGTGAGGTATTACATCTAACATGAACCTTGACCTTGTAGTAAACGGACACATTGACACATTGAATGTTGCTCTTCAGAGTAACTTTTTGCTTTAGACAAATGAAGAGAATTTATATCCGTCCTCTATGATATTCTGTGCATGATATGGAGCAGCAGTTGGGCAGGCAGTGACAGGCACTGTTCCTGTCACAGCTCTTTGGGCCTGAGGACTGGCACTCAGGTCTATTGGTGGCGTCTGACAATTTTAACATAGTCTGCAGTTGAGAATGCACGCTACCACACAAATAACTAATGTCCCATTGAGTTTTAGGGTATGGTCATCTGTACTATACGGTATAGGTTGCGGGACCCAGCGGGATCACGTGCGTATAGGGGGCTCTAACGGGGGGTCAGGAGCCTGTCACCCCATCACCAGGGGTGACAGGTCCTCTTTAAGGGTCCAGGGGGAGGAGACTGTGCTGTCAGCTTATTGTTAAAGGGGTTATCCAGCGCTTCAAAAACATGGCCACTTTCCCCCCTACTATTGTCTCCAGTTTGGGTGGGGTTTTGAAACTCAGTTCCATTGAAGTAAATGGACCTTAATTGCAAACCGCACCCGAACTGGAGACAACAGTAGTGGGAAAAGTGGCCATGTTTTTTTAGCGCTGAATAACCCCTTTAAGGAAGCATTCTAACAAATAAAGATTGTCCAAAGTAGAAAGCCTATTTAGTTCTCGCTCTTTTTAATAGAAATTACTATAATTCAGTGACAGAAGGACGAGAAGAAGAAGACTAAAAGAACACGATAGTGAGGAAAGCAGCAGGAAGGTGGAGTATGAGAAAACAAGACTGCTGGAATCCTCCTTTACCATGGTCTGAGCTGCTCAGCGTTCTGGGGGAAAGTCCCAGCAATAAGGGGGTTAAGGTATCCAGCCTCCAGCCATGTCTCCCGATCCCGCCATGAACCATAGGCTGAATGAAGAGAAAAGGAGGATAAGCCGCTGCCAGACTCCTCTATCAGGTGAAATCCAACATGCCTGATCTTTCTCTAACCCGACGTCTGTCGATGAAGAAGAGTCGGGAGGCCCCCATACACTTCACAAAGCAAAAAAAGTCTGTGGAGCCTCATTTAAGAGTCTCGAAACACGGGACTAGCCAGATATCCCTGCCTGACCTTGGCTAGGTCCTCCCCTGGAGGGATATTTGGCTATTCCTGTATTTTAAGACTTTTAAAGGGGTACTTCGGCGAAAATCTTTTTCTTTCAAATCATTAAGTTTCAGAAAGTGCCAGAGATTTGTAATTTACTTGTATTTAAAATGCAAGGTTTTCCCATACTTATCAGCTGCTGTATGTCCTGCAGGAAGTGGTGAATTCTTTCCAACCTGACACAGTGCTCTCTGCTGCCACCTCTGTCCATGTCAAGAACTGTCCACAGAAAGATAAGTTTCCTATGGGGATTTGCTACTGCTCTGAACAATCCCTGTCTCGGACAAAGGTGGCAGCAGAGAGCACTGTGCCAGACTAAAAAGAATCGACCACTTCCTGCAGGACATACAGCAGCTGATAAGAACTGAAAGACTGGAGATTTTAAAACAGAAGTAATTTACAAATCAATATAACTTTGTGACACCAGTTGAAGCACAGGAGGAGGGCCGGCCCGCCCCCAGTGGGAGGAATCCCCCCACTGGGGGCGGGCTGGCCCTCCTCCTGTGCTTCAGTCCGGGACCCATGGATAGAACGGCGCCGTACACAGGAACCGGGCCGCGGCTCAAAAAACGTACCGCGGCAGCGGCTTCCCCGTGACGGCGCCGTTCTATCCCTGAGTCGGATTAAAGAGGATTACCTGATGGTACATTACCTTTACCTTTAGTCATACAGGAAAATGTACAGGAAAAGAGAGTGATCTGAGACTGGGGTCAACTTCTAGAGATCTAGGGGCCCCTGGGGCATCACGGGCCCCTCACTATTATAGCTATAATAGAGAGGCATTATGTATCAGGAGTATATACCCCTCTATGTAAGCAGGAGGGCCACCTCTGGCCTAGGACCGTCATGGGGGTCTTCTATCATAACTGGACACATCAGGGAATAATTCGGCCTCTAGTTTGGAGGCCGCCCGACACTCTTATCGATAACGCTCAGATTTTGAGCCCCGCACGCTGACATCTATAAAAGTGTTATTTATTGATGTGCGAGCTGGAACCCACGCTGCAAACACTCCACCGACATTACCCCGTTCTAGACAAGAGGGAAATTGTAGCTCTCGCCTCTCTCCCCGGTAACATCCTGAGTCTGTCTGCTGCTGGCGTTCCACCAAAAAACAATCTTTTATTATTGCCAATGTGATTTATGTCTCCCAGCCCTCAGCCAACAGCAACAGCGAACTGCTGACAAGCCGAGAAGTGCGAACACTTAAATACAGCTTAAAGGAGCTGCTCTTCTCTTAGAAGGAGATGGGGACACTTCAGCACATTATTAGTAGTAGTGTTTATTGTTTACTGCATGCTGAGACCCCTGGTGGATGTATGTGGTATGACACCCGCTGATACAATGCAGGAGCTTCAGATCCAGATGGCAAACCTATAGAGGTGTGTAAGGAACACACCAATGCCCTAATATATTTGGTCTTATAAGAACAGGATGAGTCTCTGCTAGTAACCATAGCTATAAGGAAGAATTCTCAGCTTTCCTACAGACTAGAGCAAAGTGAAATTCCTGAAATTATTAAAGGGATTGTTCACCAATTATCTTTTCTTTCAAATCAACTGGTGTCAGAAAGTTATACAGATTTGTAATTGACTTCTATTAAAAGATCTCAAGTTTTCCAGTACTTATCAGCTGCTGTCTGTCCTGCAGGAAGTGGTGTATTCTTTCCAGTCTTACAGAGTGTTCTCTGCTGCCACCTCTGTCCATGTCAGGAACTGTCCAGAGCAGGAGAGGTTTTCTATGGGCATTTTCTCCTCCCCCTCCCTTCTGAGACAGCTGATGTAAACAAGTCCCTGGCTGCAACTTTTTAATCACTGTGACTGTTATCTACAAAGTTGCAGATAAAGCCTGCCAGGGACTTGTTTACATCATTTGTCTCAGAAGGGAGGGGGCAGGAAGGGGAGACAGAGAGAAAAACTCACACACAGATTTTTGTGTTCTCAGCAGAAAGCAGCAGCTGAGAACTGGGGGAAGGAGACTGAATAGATAATAAGAAGTATGGAAGGAATTATTAGTCTTACCGTGGGCAGCAACATATGGAAAGTTATGTTTCAGTGTAATGCCCCTTTAAGTAACTATTATTTAAAGTATTTCCACTGGTCAGTGACTATCATGCATGGATCATATCATGTGTAAGAGACGACACTGGCCTTGGCAATGGAGTCAATAGATGCCCCACATCAGATCAAACGGTAGAGAATGCCTGGAAAGCCCCTTCAGTATTCACAAAAATATGTAAAGTTATTGTCCAGAATATAAAAGAAGCTTAAAAGGTGCCACTGTGGTCTACAGGACGTGTCTGGTATTGCAGCTCAGCCTCTGCCTGAAAACACACAGCCTTGTCCCTAACTCTGGACAATCCCTTTAACAACTGACACCACAAACAATGGTGAATGTATTCCCCCTCGTGAAGGGAAAGTTTAACCTAAAATGTGCAGTGTAGAAAGTATTCTGCTTACAGATGAGGAGAGCGCTGCTCTGGAGGTCCTCTCTGTCAGGACTGGATCTATAGCAGGATTTTTGAGAACGCTGTGTCCTGTATTCTAGTCTTATAACTAACTCGCTCTTAATATATCCATCTGCTTACTACTTACCACCATGTAATATACTAAATACACTACAATCTCTGCTCAGTTACAGGAGGGACGTCATGTCATATAGCTACCGAACGGAGGGAAAAGACAGAACTAAGTGGTGGAAAAGTCTATCTACTATCTATGTGTCTATTTCCTATCTATCTATCTATCTATCTATCTATCTATCTCCTATCTATCTATCAATCTATCTATCTATCTATCTATCTATCTATCTATCTATCTCCTATCAATCTATCAATCTATCTATCTATCTATCTCCTATCTATCTATCTATCTATCTATCTCCTATCTATCTCCTATCTATCTATCTCCTATCTATCTACTGTATCTATCTATCTATGTGTCTATTTCCTATCTATCTATCTCCTATCTATCTATCTATCTATCTATCTATCTATCTATCTATCTCCTATCTATCTATCTCCTATCTATCTATCTCCTATCTATCTCCTATCTATCTATCTATCTATCTATCTATCTATCTATCTATCTATCTATCTATCTCATATCTATCTCCTATCTATCTATCTATCTATCTATCTATCTATCTATCTATCTATCTATCTATCCCGCCTTGGGCGCTGACTGGCTGAGCAGGCCTAACACGTCACGTCTTAGCTGCCCACTCAGACCCAGAAGTGTCCAGGACTGGGGGACCGGAGACGCAGGATACCAGCATCAGAGCTGGAGTGGGGGAGGTGAGAGCATGTTACTTCTTTCACCCTTCTCCTCCCCGACACTCAGCCTGGAGTTCTCCTTTAAAAGGGGGAAAGAGATAAGAAAAGAAAATAGCCAGTCTAGAGCACACCAAATAGACTGAAAATGTTTAGCTTTGCTGTGTAGACTGGGTCATAAGAGATATATAGGGCAATAAGATTGATGTCAATATATTTGCAGAATTTGCAGAATACAACATACTCTATATACACAGATAAGACTCAGTATATACAGAGCTTCACTGTCCCTCCTGCTATCACTCCCTGGAAGAACTCTACTCCTCCTGGAAACTTTATTAGTTGTTGACACTTTTTGGACCCTTACCTCCCATTCATTGTTACTAACATGAAGCAAAAGCACCCATTGTACTTTGCCTCCAACATGGTGAAAGGGGAAAGTTTAAAAAAAAAAAATCTACAAAAAAAAAGTATTTTTTATTTACAAAAATGAATGAATGCAAAACTATTAAAAATATTAAGAACATGAAAATAAATAAATATATAATTATATATTTATTTATTTATTTATGGACTTTCAGTTTTCTCATTTACATTACAAATGTTTAATTGACCTTTTGATGAGTAACTTTCTTGTCACATCCCATTTCTCTAATAAATTTTCCTCCGTAATCAGCGTTCTTCCTAAAAATAGTGGCTGTGAATGAAATATTCTTAGTGTGGTTGGCAATGAAGCTCGACCATATTCCCCAATGACTTGGCTGGAAACATTATTAATCATAAGTTTGAGGTTTGGGAGAAACTTGTGATTTTCTTTGTCTCAGGGGTAGGAAAGGCCAGGCGAGCGGCTGAGGTCACGTTCCCAATCTGTGTGGTAAGATATGAATGTGCCATAATCACCACTTATACAATGACTTTCACTGCATCATGGGCACAGGAGCAGTAAGAGGTTTAAGGAGGCGGCAGACATGTGGCACATACAATGATCGAGTAGCTAAAAAATAACCTCTAGTAAAGATGTGCTGACCTTCCTTATGATTATTCCCCGCTGTCACTATTAAACATAGACTGCAAATGGACAAAACAGAAGAGAGCCCAGCCTACCCAAACCGTTCCCAGACAACACAGAGGCTCGGCGGCGCACAGTCAGACTTACAGGTACTTTAAAGAATTTTGGAAAACATAAATATTTATGATATTCCCATAAAATATTAGGACTCGTTTCATCCAAAGCAAATAAAATGTTAATAATATTAATTAAAAAAAAATATATATCAATAATATTAATAAATCAACAAGCTAATAAAAATAAATAAAAATAAACAAAAATATCAATAATATTAATAAATAAACAAGCTAATAAAAATAAATAAAAATAAACAAGAATGCAAATAATATAAATAAATAAAATAATAAAAATAAACAAAAATGTAAACAATATTGGTAAATAAACTATATTAATACAAATAAATAGATAAATATAAACCAAAATGTAAACAATAGTAATACAAATAAATAAATAAAAATAAACAAATATGTAAATAATATTAATAAGTAAACAATATTAATACAAATAAATACATAAAAATAAATAAAAATGGAAAAAGAAAAAATCAGGAGTGGGAAGTAACACACTATGGGGGAGATTTATCAAACATGGTGTAAAGTGAAACTGGCTCAGTCACCCCCGGCAACCAATCAGATTCCACCTTTCATCCCTCACAGACTCTTTGGAAAATGAAAGGAGGAATCTGATTGGTTGCTAGGGGCAACTGAGCCAGTTTCACTTTACACCATGTTTGATAAATCTTCCTCATTATGGCTATGTTCACACAACGTCAAAAATAGAGAAAAGGCGCCCGATTTTGATATTTAAAAAAACGTCCGATTTTGCCGCAATTCAACTGACTGCAATGGCAATGCATTGAAGTCAATGGGAAGACGGATGTCCAATGCACATAATGCATTGAATAACGGACGTTTTTGAACATGATCATTATTTTTGGACGTCTTTTGCAAACAGCGGACGTTTTTCATTAGTTGTTCACACACAGTTTTTCTTTTTCTCACCGTTCTTTCTCTGAATTCAAAGGACTTTTCAATTAATCCGCACAATAAAAAAAAAAAAAAATTAGTAGCCAAACTAGAATAATGTACCAGCAGGGGAGGTCAGACAGCTAAATAATGTCCGTTATTTTAAACTCAAAATAGCGGACGTCATTTTAAACGGGGCTGAAAAAACGTTGTGTGAACATAGCTTTACAGCATTGCATACTTTTTCTTATTTTTAGAATAGGTTCTGGATATTTATTAAATGTTTTTAAAATATAGGCTATGTTCACACAATGTTTTTTTCAGCTCCGTTTAAAATGACGTCTGTTATTTTGAGTCTAAAATAACAGATGTTTTTCGACGTCTGGCATCCACTTAGTGCAATGACGGGTGTTTGCACATTATTCTAGTTTGGGGTTACTAATTGCCCTTTGGTTGTGGCTTAATTGAAAAATCCATTGAATTTAAAGGGGTAGTGCGGCGCTAAAAAATGATTCACAGAATAACACACATTACAAAGTTATACAACTTTGTAATGTATGTTATGTCTGTGAATCGCCCCCTTCCCGTGTCCCACCACCCCCGGACGTGTACCCGGAAGTGTGTGGTGCATTATACATTACCTGATCCGTGTCAAGGGCCGTCCGCCATTTTGTGCCAAACGTCATCTTCGGACGCACGGCCGAATCCCTGCCGCCGCCCCCCCCTCTGCGTGTCACAACTGTGCTCAGCCGCGATTGGCTGAGCACAGTTATGCTCATCCAAGCGCGGATGAGCGCCTGATGACGTATAACTTTGTAATGTGTGTTATTCTGTGAATAATTTTTTAGCGCCGCACTACCCCTCTAATAGTAAAAACGGAGAAAGAACGGTGACAATAGAAGAACTGTGTGTGAACAATAAAAAACGTCCGCTATTTGCAAAAAACGTCCGAAAATAATGTTCATTATTTTGATGTCCGCGGCATGTCTGTGTGCATAGAACGTCTGTCTTCCCATTGACTTCAATGCAATTGCATTGAAGTCAGTTTAATTGCTGCAAAAACGGACGTTTTTTTAAATAGCGAAATCGGAAGTTTTTTCTCCATTTTTGACGTTGTGTGAACATAGCCACATAAAGGTAAAAAAATAAACAAGGATTAACTGTAAAAAAAAACAAAACATGCAAATCGTCCAGCATGCAATATTTATACAGATGTGACTGGGGGTTTACAGTGACTGGGCGTGGTCTCTAATATTTCATCATATTTATTGTGAAGACAAAAAATGGACTAATAGTAGCAGAAACCTACGCCTGCTCACAACTTATAGTAAGTTCGGGTCTGCGTGAACCTGAACACTTAGGGGGGCATTTATTAAGTCCGGCGTTTTTTACGCCGGACTTAAAAATGCCCCCGCAGCTCCGGCGCTACGGAAATTTATGTAGAGGCGCACTGCCTCTACATAAATCCCGTGCGCGCCGGTGCGCACCGCCGAAAACCTACGCCATCTGAGGACTGGAGTAGGTTTTCGGCGTATATTTGGGCGGAATATTTCCGCCCACTACACGCCCCCTTTACGCCCCCCTGGCGTACTCGGCGGAAAGTGCCGATTTGAGAATATTTTATTCGCAGATCGGCCATTTGCGTATAAAAAAATACGCAAATCGGCACTTTCCGCCGAAAATCATCCGTTCGCAGGATGATACATGTGGCCCTTAGTATTTAAATCTCTATGGCTGTATCTATGATTCTCAGGTAGCACTAGGGCAGCATCCATCTTCTCCAGGCAGTGGGCACACCGAGCATTCATGTTCACGTGAACCCAAACTTATTCGCTAGTCTCCAGCCCCGTTCACACATCAGTAATAGGACCAACAACTACGGACAGGATTACGGATGTGTATCCATCCCCGACCACACATGTACGGACTCATTGACTGTAACTGGTGATCCTTTTTACAGATCCACGGCAACTAAAAATGAATGGCTACTAAACGGATCCGTAATTGCAGAGAGTTTTATACTGAGGTGTGAAATGCACCATAGATTTTATTTTAGGACTTTAAGACGTCTCCACGCTCATTCTCCAGATCGCTCGGTATCTACGCACTCCGACTGATCAAAACTTTCTCTTTTTCACTAAATGACTTATGAAAAGTTATTGGAAATGACAGCGCTTATTTATTCTGGTTTGAATTATTTCGGATTTTCAGTTTAAGGCCAGGTTCAGACTATGTAACTGTGTGGCTGTATTTGCGGCTGTAATTGTGCAGCGGTATTTTTGGTGGTTCATGCGTACGCTGGAAAGTATAGGATATACGGCTGCACAGTGCACACTATGTATGAATCTACGGCCCGATCGTAAACGGAACCGTAAAAAAATGAACAAGACCATTGTTTGCGGCTGGACATGCGGCCGAGGATTGACAGGCGGTCCGTACGGAGTACTTCAAAAATAGCCGGCAATGATACCGAATGCCGATGCCTCTAATAGTTAATATATTAAATTAATAAAACACATTCTCTTTGTAATAAAGTCCCTTTCGTTGGTCAATAATTTAATTCTAACGAATCCATCATTTTGCAATTAAATATACTGTTAAAATAAATAGATATATAAATAAATGTATATTTATCTATATATTTATTTTTTGACAGTATATTTAATTGCACAATGATGGATTAGTTAGAATTAAATTATTGAACACCGAAACTGAATTTATTTCCACGAAAATGTGTTTTATTAATTAAATATTATTAGTACAGGAAGCTCCATTAAGCCGTTAATTCATATGCCGGCAAAAGAGCATTCTGTACTAATCATTACTTTACTTTAATGAAAACATCAAATGTTTCTTCTAATTATGTTATCACAATAGCATTATTAGAAGAAACATTTAGAATTATATGTGCGCTCAGCTGATTGGCTGATCGGCTCAGCGCACATATAATGAGCCGGTCCGCAGCACAGTGACTTCATTGTGCTGCGGACCAGCGAAGAGGACACATCGGGGTGAGTACAGAGCTCTCCCCACCCCCTCCCCAGCACTGCACCCCTCCCAGCAAGGAAGGGGGGTCACTTAACCCCTTCCTTGCTGGGATGGGTGCAGTCTGACATCAGTCTGGCCCCCAAGGGGTTAAGGGGGATGCAATACATCCTCCCTTAACCCCTTGGGGGCCAGACTGTAAGCAGCGATCTGTAAAGATGCTGCATACTGTAAGGTGCACAACACCGCTCACAATGATGGGTGTTGTGCTCCTGTTTGTGTGTTTTTTGTGTGTTTCTCCCTTTTTGTTTTTCAGATATCGGTATCCTGTGGATTACGTCGGATTCCGTGGACTACGTCGATGTCCAGCGTTTTTTTAATGTTTTTTTTTTTATAAAATGGTCACTGAGGGGTGTGGGGGTGTTTTTATTTGAATAAAAAATTTTTTTAACTTGTGTCTTGTCTTTATTTCTTTACTTTATAGACTTAGTAGTGGAAGCCGTCTAATAGATGGAATCCATTACTAAGTTGGGGCCTAGTGTTAGCCGGTATAAAATGGCTAACACTAACCCCCTATTATTACCCCAGTACCCAATGCCACCAGGGGTACTGGGAAGAGCCGGGTGCCAGTGGTCCCGGAGCGTCAAAATTGGCGCTCCTGGACCGGGCGGCAGCAGGCTGGTAAGATTTAGGCTGGGGAGGGCCTAAACCAATGGCTCTTCCCACCCTGGTGTTACCAGGCTGCTGTCGTTTGGTTTTTAACCCGGCTGGTTATAAAAATAGGGGGGACCCTATGCGTTTTTTTTTTTAAATAAATAATTTTAAAAAAACGCATAGGGTCCCCCCTATTTTTATAACCAGCCGGGTTAAAAACCAAACGACAGCAGCCTGGTAACACCAGGGTGGGAAGAGCCATTGGTTTAGGCCCTCCCCAGCCTAAATCTTACCAGCCTGCTGTCGCCCGGTCCAGGAGCGCCAATTGTGACGCTCCGGGACCACTGGCACCCGGCTCTTCCCAGTACCCCTGGTGGCATTGGGTACTGGGGTAATAATAGGGGGTTAGTGTAAGCCATTTTATACCGGCTAACACTAGGCCCCAACTTAGTAATGGATTCCATCTATTAGACGGCTTCCACTACTAAGTCTATAAAGTAAAGAAATAAAGACAAGACACAAGTTAAAAAAATTTTTTATTCAAATAAAAACACCCCCACACCCCTCATTGACCATTTTATTTAAAAAAAAAAAAAAAACAACCGCTGGTCATCGACGTAGTCCACCGAATCCGACGTAATCCACAGGATACCAATATCTGAAAAACAAAAAGGGAGAAACACACAAAAAACACACAAACAGGAGCACAACACCCATCATTGTGAGCGGTGTTGTGCTCCTTACAGTATGCAGCATCTTTACAGATCGCTGCTTACAGTCTGACCCCCAAGGGGTTAAGGGAGGATGTATTGCATCCCCCTTAACCCCTTGGGGGCCAGACTGATGTCAGACTGCACCCATCCCAGCAAGGAAGGGGTTAACTGACCCCCCTTCCTTGCTGGGAGGGGTGCAGTGTCGGGGAGGGGGTGGGGAGAGCTCTATACTCACCCCGATGTGTCCTCTTCGCTGGTCCGCAGCACAATGAAGTCACTGTGCTGCGGACCGGCTCATTATATGTGCGCTCAGCCGATCAGCCAATCAGCTGAGCGCACATATAATTCTAAATTTTTCTTCTAATAATGCTATTGTCATAACATAATTAGAAGAAACATTTGATGTTTTCATTAAAGTAAAGTAATGATTAGTACAGAATGCTCTATTGCCGGCAATATGAATTAACGGCTTATGGAGCTTCCTGTACTAATTAATATTTAATTAATAAAACACATTTTCGATGAAATAAATTCCGTTTCGTTGTTCAATAATTTAATTCTAACTAATCCATCATTGTGCAATTAAATATACTGTCAAAAATAAATATATATATATATAAATATACATTTATTTATATATCTATTTATTTTAACAGTATATTTAATTGCAAAATGATGGATTAGTTTAAATTTAATTATTGAACAACGAAAGGCACTTTATTACAACGAAAATGTGTTTTATTATTTTAATAGATTAACCATGAGAGACATCGGCATTAGTGCAGAGGATCGCAAACCCCGGTAATAGCAATTCATGTAAACTGTGTTTCCTGCTTTCCCAGATGCATCCAGAGGTGTTTGCGTCACTTTCTTAACCCTTTAAGGACATGGCCCATTTTCGTTTTTACGTTTTCGGTTTTTCCTCCTTGTGTTTAAAAGGTCATAGCACTTGCATTTTTCCACCTAGAAACCCACATGACCCCTTATTTCTTGCGTCACTAATTGTACTTTGCAATTACAGGCTGAATTTTTGCATAAAGTACACTGCAAAACCAGAAAAAAATTCAAAGTGTGGTGAAATTGAAAAAAAAACCGCATTTCTTTTATTTGGGGGAAATGTGTTTTTACGCCATTCGCCCTGGGGTAAAACTGACTTGTTATGCATGTTCCTCAAGTCGTTACGATTAAAACGATATATAACATGTATAACTTATATTGTATCGGATGGCCTGTAAAAAATTCAAACCGTTGTTAACCAATATACATTCCTTAAAATCGCTCCATTCCCAGGCTTATAGCGCTTTTATCCTTTGGTCTATGGGGCTGTGCGAGGTGTCATTTTTTGCGCCATGATGTGATCTTTCTATCGGTACCTTGATTGCCCATATACGTCTTTTTGATCGCTTTTTATTACATTTTTTCTGGATTTGATGCGACCAAAAATGCGCAATTTTGCACTTTGGGATTTTTTTGCGCTGACGCCGTTTACCGTACGAGATCAGGAATGTGATTAATTAATAGTTAGGGCGATTACGCACGCGGCGATACCAAACATGTTTATTTATTTATTTATTTGTTTACTTTTATTTAAAACCTGGGAAAAGGGGGGTGATTCAGACTTTTATTAGGGGAGGGGGATTTTTACTATTAACAACACGTTTTTTTTTTTTTTTACACATATACTAGAAGCCCCCCTGGGGGACTTCTAGTATATACACTTTGATCTCTCATAGAGATCTCTGCAGCATAGATATGCTGCAGAGATCCATGAGATCGGCACTCGTTTGCTTTCGGCTGCTGCAGCCGTAAACAAACGAGTGCCGAGCCGAGGACGGCGCCATCTTGGACGCGTCCCCGGCCGGCATCAGTAACGGAGATCGCTCCTCCGGGACAAGGTCCCGGAGGAGCGATCTCCCCCACTAGACACCAGGGAAACGTTGCCTCCGGTAATCGGAGGCAGCTGTCAACTTTGACAGCTGCCTCCGATTAGCTAATTAGCGGGCACGGCGATCAGACCGTGCCCGCTAATAGCGGCGGTCCCGGGCTACACGCGGCACCCGGGATCGCGGCACTTCAAAGCGGGGCCGCCGCGCGGCCCCGCTTTGAAGTGCTAATGAGGACATAGGACGTACCGGTACGTCCTATGTCCTTAAGAGGTTAAAGTGTCACTGTCGTGAATTTTTTTTTTGCAGAAATCAATAGTCCAGGCGATTTTAAGAAACTTTGTAATTGGGTTTATTATCCGAAAAATGCATTTTTATCATGAAAAAGCAGTTTGAAGCTCTCCCCCCTGTCTTCATTGTTCTCCTATGGAGAGAGCTAAAGAAAAGACCAAAACAGGACAACAAAGAGTTAATCTACAAATCCCTCACATCTGTTCTGACCATCACCAGTGACCTGTCTGAGCTCGGATTACAGCTGTCACCCAGCTCCGTGCCTGTAATCCTCTGTTATCTGCTTTCTGCTGCCGGCTAACTCCCTCCTTCCTCCTCCCCCCTCCCCTCTCCCTAGAGCAGACAGGGGACGTCTCCTGCAACAAGTCACAATTTTCAGATTTTTCAGAGTGGATGAAAAAGAGGAAGGAGGGGGGGACCGGGGAAAAGGCTTTTTACATGCAGATAATGGCAGATTTGGCTAATAAACCCAACTACAAAGTTTCTTAAAATCGCCTGGACTATTGATTTCTGCAAAAAAAAAAAATACGACAGTGACTCTTTAAGATTTTATTTGTTATTTTTAGTTGAACCAGATTTCAAAGTAAATGACCGTATGTTTTCAGCCGCATGTCTATTTTTTCCCACGGCCGGAGTTTCACCCGCACATTTACAGCCGCATAAAAAATACAGCCGCACAGTTACATAGTGTGAACCCAGCCCCCGGCTATTTCCCCACTTCGGGAACATATCAAGGGAACAGACGGCCACTAATTAAAAGGGGTTGATAACGCAAAAAAAAATTCTTTCAAATCAACTAGTGCCGGAAAGTGCCAGAGATTTGTAATTTACTTCTATTAAGAAATCTCTAGTTTTTCAAAACTTATCAGCTGCTGTATGTCCTGCAGGAAGTGGTGATTTTTTTCCGGTCTGGAGAGCAGGAGAGGTTTTCTATGGGGATTTGCTCCCGCTCTGGACAGTTCCTGACATGGACAGAGGTGGCAGCAGAGAGCACTGTATGAGCCTTAAAAGGACATACAGCAGCTGATGAATACTGGAAGACTGGAGATTTTTAAATAGAAGTAGATTACAAATCTCTGGCACTTTCTGGCTCCAGTTGATTTAAAAGAAGAGGTTTTTTTTTGGTTAACAACCCCTTTAAGACCAGGATTCTTTATTAGCAGACGCATATATTTTTGGCTAGTTTTTTGTGTGTACATTTTTTGAGCAAGTATATTTTAAGTGCTATAAAAAATGGCCTATAGGAAAAATGTCAGAAAAAAACAACACCATATCCGCAGCATTTGTTCCAGAAAAAAAAAACCCCACAGACCTTGAAAACAAACCCCACAAACCATAAAAAAGGGTCCCATAAAACGAATGGCTTTCCAGGAATAGGCTACGTGTATAGAGATATGTGTCTTATAGGAATCCCCCAGTATGTGCTCATTGTGCAGCATCAGCCAGTAGGGGGAGCAGAGAACATGATTTATGGCTTCTGGAGAGATAGGATACAGTATAATAAGAAGAAAACTGTATGTAATAATAAAATATTAATAATAATAATAGTAATAAAAATAGTAATATGAAGAAGAAGAAGAACAGGAACCTCTTCAAAGAATACTAAAGCAACAACTAGAGGCAGACAGTGGAGGTATGAGTACTGCCCCAACTAAACTATACAGAGGTGGAAGGCTACGGCCTTGTGCAGAGCTTGCTGGTCTGTGACGCAATTGCCGTCCACACTAGGACCTGTTGGTAATTTTTTGGAGCCCGAATCCTCTTAAAGAAGAAGTCCGGTAAATAATTTTATTAAACTATTGTATTGCCCCCAAAAGTTATACAAATCACCAATATACACTTATTACGGGAAATACTTATAAAGTGCTTTTTCCCCTGCACTTACTACTGCATCAAGGCTTCACTTCCTGGATAACATGGTGATGTCACTTCCTGGATAACATGGTGATGTCACTTCCTTGATAAAATGGTGATGTCACTTCCTGGATAACATGGTGATGTCACTTCCTTGATAAAATGGTGATGTCACTTCCTGGATAACATGGTGATGTCACTTCCTTGATAAAATGGTGAGGTCACTTCCTGGATAACATGGTGATGTCACTTCCTTGATAAAATGGTGATGTCACTTCCTGGATAACATGGTGATGTCACTTCCTGGATAACATAGTGATGAAGAGGATGATGGCAGAGGGATGCTCAGTGTCCCTCCAGTGCCCTGTGTCCCTAAGTGTCCCCCGCCATCATCCTCTCCAGCAGCCACAGCCCACACAGCTCTGGGAGTCGGGTCAAGACATCACCATGTTATCTAGGAAGTGACATCACCATGTTATCCAGGAAGTGACATCACCATGTTATCCAGGAAGTGACCTCACCATGTTATCCAGGAAGTGACCTCACCATGTTATCCAGGAAGTGACATCACCATGTTATCCAGGAAGTAACATCACCATGTTATCCAGGATGTGACATCACTATGTTATCCAGGAAGTGACATCACCATGTTATCCAGGAAGTGACATCACCATGTTATCCAGGAAGTGACATCACCATGTTATCCAGGAAGTGACATCCCCATGTTATCCAGGAAGTGACATCCCCATGTTATCCAGGAAGTGACATCCCCATGTTATCCAGGAAGTGACATCACCATGTTATCCAGGAAGTGAATCCTTGATGCAGTAGTAAGTGCAGGGAAAAAAGTACTTTATAAGCATTTCCGTAATAAGTGTATATTGGGGATTTACTTATAACCTTTGGGGGAAAATACAATACTTTAATAACAATTTTCACTGGACTTCTCCTTTAACACCTATGACCACGTAAAAGGGGCTATTAAAATAACTTGGTCCACAGTCTGCAGATAGAAATTACGGACATGTGAATGTAGCGTAAGGATATGATCACACACAGGCTTCTGGTCAGTATTTGTAACCCAACTCAGGAGTGGAACTCACAGAAAAAAATTATAATGGAAATATTTGCCAGTTTCCACGCTTTTAACCCACTCCTGGTTTTGGTTGAAACAATACTGAGCAAAATATTGTGTGTAAACAGCAGCAGAATAGTGAGTGCAGCTCTGCGGTATAATATAGGGTGTAACTTAGGATCAGTAATGTATGTACACAGCGACCCCACCAGCAGAATAGTGAGTGCAGCTCTGGAGTATAATACAGGCTGTAACTCAGGATCAGTACAGGATCAGTAATGTAATGTATGTACACAGTGACCCCACCAGCAGAATAGTGAGTGCAGCTCTGGGGTATAATACATGATGTATCTCAGAATCAGCTAACAAGACCATGTTATATAAGCAGTTGCTATTTAGGCAGTCTCCATCCAGTGACAGAACTCTTAGTGCTCTCCAGATGTTTATGGCTGATGATCGGCAAAGCAATATTTTTTTGCAACAGTTTTCATCAATGTCACATTTATTTTAGGCATCAAGAACAAGCAAGTCAGTGGGGCAGAAGTGAAGCGTGGGAGGATGGCATCTGGCCCGCAGGCTGTCCTCATTTACCTAAACAATGGAACTTGTTAATTGGTTTAGTGGTGAAATGTCTTGGGATGTATAAAGCTGCAGTACAATGTCAGGTATATCATTCTCATTAAGTACCTATTGACAGCGGCACATTAGCATAATGAATTGTGTACACACCTTCACCAAACATATGCTGCTAAACAAGCGCTCACACCACAGCAAGGTAGAATAGAAGGCTGCCACTACATGGTTACGCCACTTTAGACTGCATATTCACCATCATAATGTTGTAACCTAATGATGGACGGCCAAGTCGCTCTGTCGCCCTAGCCTTAGGTTTAAAGGGGTTTTTCACCTCAATGTTTTCCAGATCAACTGGTGTCAGAAAGTGCCAGAGATTTGTAATTCACTTCTATTAAAAATCTCCAGTCTTCCAGTACTTATCAGCCGCTGTACATCCTGCAAGAAGTAGTGTATTTTTTCCAGTCTGGCACAGTGCTCTCTGCTGCCACCTCTGTCCATGTCAGGAACTGTCCAGAGCAGCAGCAAATCCTCAGAAAACCTCTCCTGCTCTCCAGACTGGAAAGCATACACCCCTTCCTGCAGGACATACAGCAGCTGATAATTACTGGAAGACTTGAGATTTTACTAATAGAAGTAAATTACAAACCTCTGGCACCAGTTGATTTGAAAGAATTTTTTTTGTTAACAACCCCTTTAAGCAATACTACATTTGTTTTTGCCCTCCTATATAAAACCTATGTGATGTCTCCATAACAAAACGACATTCAGCTCTGCTACATATAAAAAAGGTTCAGTATGGCTGCATCTGAAACACTTAGCTCATCAAAACTCAATCTGACAAATCCAGCTCTACTGCAGGAGAAAAAACTCAGCACAGCTACAACTAACAAAATCAGCTCTTCCACATTTAAAGGAGAAGTCCTGTGAAAATTTTTATTAAAGTATTGTTTTGCTCCCCAAAAGTTATACAAATCACCAATATACACTTATTACGGGAAATGCACATAAAGTACCTTTTTCCCTGCACTTACTACTGCATCAAGGCTTCACTTCCTGGATAACATGGTGATGTCATTTCCTGGATAACATGGGGATGTCACTTCCTGGATAACATGGTGATGTCACTTCCTGGATAACACGGTGATGTCACTTCCTGGATAACATGGTGATGTCACTTCCTGGATAACATGGTGATGTCACTTCCTGGATAACATGGTGATGTCACTTCCTGAATAACATGTGATGTCCCTTCCTGGAAACATGGTGATGTCATGACCTGACTCACAGCTGTGCGGCTGTGGCAGCTGGAGAGGATGATGGCAGAGGGATGCTCAGTGTCCCTCCAGTTTCCTGTGTCCCTCAGTGTCCCCCTGCCATCATCCTCTCCAGCAGCCACAGCCCGCACAGCTCTGGGAGTCGGGTGGTGACATCACCATGTTATCCAGGAAGTGACATCACCATGTTATCCAGGAAGTGACATCACCATGTTATCCAGGAAATGACATCACCATGTTATCCAGGAAGTGACATCACCATGTTATCCAGGAAGTGACATCACCATGTTATCCAGGAAGTGACATCACCATGTTATCCAGGAAGTGACATCACCATGTTATCCAGGGAGTGAAGCCTTGATGCAGTAGTAAATGCAGGGAAAAAAAGCACATTATAAGCATTTTCCATAATAAGTGTATATTGGGGATTTGTATAACTTTTGGGGGACAATACAATACTTTAATAAAAAATTTTGCCGGACTTTTCCTTTAACAAACCCATTACTGCATTACCGGTGACACTCATTTCACACTGCACAAACCCAGCTCTGTTAGGTGAGACACATGACATATTCAGCTCTACTAAACCTGAGGAACTCAACTCTGCTACGTGTGACAAACTCAGCACCGCTACACCCGCCGACCTCAGTTCTGCTTCATTTCCAGTCCTGCTTTACCCGACAAGTTCAATTCTGTCACACCTGACAAATTCAGCTCTTCTACACGCGACAGCCTCAACACTGCTACACCTGTCAAATTCATCTCCGCTGCGTCTGATAAACCCGGCTCTGCTACGTCTGTAGACTTCAAAACACACGGCATGACGAGCAGCCAAGGAAAATTAGCCTTTGCTGTCAAGCAATGTTCTTGTGTTGCTTTCTGGCAGTCACAGATGAAAGTGCTGACTGCTGCTTTCTGGGCTGTGATGCTGGAACCAGGCGGCCATGCTATCTGCCCTCACACCAAGAAAAACACTTAATTGAAGTAGAAGTTGTGTTTTTGTGATATCTTTTCAAGTCGTCATGTCCTATTCAGCCGCCTCTTTTGTCTCTGTCAGTGCGGGAGTCCCTGTAGCTTTTCCGAGCTGTCAGGGAATTGCACTGTACACTAACCTGCTCAGTACTAAGGAGGTAATGCATCTTTCTAGCCTGGTGTTCCTTCACACGCTCCGCACTCTCCAAATCTTTCTTCATTTTTTCTTTATTTCTCATTTCGGCGTATTCCTCCAATTCTTTCCTGCAAGAGGCAGACACATAAAATAACAATAATAATAATACAATAATAGTACACATAATATTATATAATAACACACTATAGCAATATAAAAGATACGAAACTAAATAGCAATAGAGTAATAATAATACATAGGCTATGTTTACACAACGTCAAAAATAAAGAAGAGGCGGCCGATTTTCATATTTAAAATAACGTCCGTTTTTGCTGCGATCGAACTGACTGCAATGGCAATGCATTGAAGTCAATGGAAAGACGGACGTCCAATGCACACAATGCATTGAATGAAGGACGTTTTTACTGCGGACGTCCAAATTAATGATCATGATTATTATTATCAGACGTCTTTTGCAAACAGCGGGCGTTTTGTATTTGTTGCTCACACACAGTTTTTCTTTTCTCACTGTTCTTTCTCCGTTTTTACTATTAATTTCAATGGACTTTTCAATTAAGCCGCATCCAAAGGGCAATTAGTAACCAAACTAGTATAATGTACCAGCAGCACTAAGGGGAGGCCAGGCTGCAAAACAATGTCCGTTATTTTAGACTCAAAATGACAGACGTAATTTTAAACGGAGCTGAAAAAACATTGTGTGAACATAGCCTATATCTGTGTTTGTATATATATATATCTATATATACTGTATATATATATATATACTACCGCTCAAAAGTTTGGGGTCACCCATCCAATTTAGTGTTTTCCATGAAAAGTCACACTTCTTCACCACCATACATTGTGAAATGAATAGAAAATAGAGACAAGACATTGACAAGGTTAGAAATAATGATTTGTATGTGAAATAACATTGTTCTTACATCGCACTTTGCTTCCGTCCCAGAATCCTCCTTTTGCAGCAATTCCAGCATTGCACACCTTTGGCATTCTAGCTATTAATCTGTTGGGGTAAGCTGGAGAAATTGCCCCCCCACGCAATACGTTTGAGTTTCTTGATGTCTTGGTTGAAGCCTCACCCCAAGGTTTGACCACCACTGTCTTCCGTAAAAAGACTGCTGGTAACTCTTTATTACACTTTGGCAGTTCTCATCCACCACAGATTAAAAGGTCAATACCCTTTAGCCAAATGTTGCGGTTAAAACGTATTAATAGTACAGAAGCCGGGTTCCAGCAACAAGCTAATAATCTTAAGGCCCGTTTACTAGATAGAGGCTACCCTGCCCACCTTCTAGAAGAGGCACTCGCCAGGGCTAATACTCTCCCTAGAACCTCTCTTTTGTCCGCTAAGACCCCGAGACAGTCTAGGAAGTCCTTTGACCCTAGTAATAAAAGGTTTACATTCGCATTGCAGAATAGCAACCAGAATGACATGGTGACCAACATTATTAAAAAACACTGGTTTTTGTTGCAACATGACAGTGACCTTAAGGACGTGGTTGACCGTAAGCCCCTAATCACTTTCAAAAAAAGTACCACTATTGCTGACTCTTTGACTGAGAGTAGGGCCACCCAGAATAGGAGTTGGCTTGATCGCAGCTTGCCGGAAGGCAACAAGCGATGTGGCACTTGTCATTACTGCCCCCAAATGTTAAACAAAGCTTATGTTAACCTTGGGGGCAGTGAATGTTACGTCCGTGACTTTATAACTTGTAGAACGACTCACGTCGTTTATGCCATCCTTTGCCCGTGCGGCAGGTACTATGTTGGTAAAACTAAACGTCCATTGTGGACACGTTTTAAGGAGCATCAGTACTCTGTCCGCACGGGTAAGGGTGTCCCTAGGCTAATTGATCCCATTCGCACCGCCCACGATGGCGACACAAAGTCGTTAAGGTTTATTGGCTTACAACGAGTGGGTCCCCCCAGTAATGGGGAAGATAGATTAAAAGTTCTCCTGAAGCGAGAAACCCGATGGATTCTACGCTTAGACGCTACCGGGCCAAGCGGCCTTTATGAGAGGAACGATTTAAATACTTTACTGTAACTGATATCCGTGTCTATCTGGGTTAGTTGTTTACTTTTTTTCTTTTTGTCCTTTGTAACAACTTTATTGTTTGTCTTTCAATAACTTTATTGTCAACTGCATTGTTACTTAAGCACCTCCCCTGCACGTACAGGGCGTTCCTAGCCCGACGAAGCGCCAACTGAAGGCGTGAAACATTTGTTGCTCCTGCTGAACACACCTGCTTTGCCATCTCCCCTCTCCCCGCCTAGTCATTCTGATGTATCGGAAATAAACCACTTGCAGCTTCAGCCCGGTGAGTGCGAGACTCTGTTTCTTGACCTTGCATCATATATCCTGCTTTATTTTGCCTCTGCACCGCCGCTCTATGGTTCGGATACAGTTTGCTTGCCCTAGATCCTAGTCCCAGGAGTCCTATATTGGGTGTACCCCACAGTTAGTGCTGGCCGGAATTCTCACCACGCCATCTAGCTATTAATCTGTTGGGGTAAGCTGGAGAAATTGCCCCCCACGCTTCTAGAAGCAGCTCCCACAAGTTGGATTGGTTGGATGGGCACTTCTGGCGTACCATACGGTCCAGCTGCTCCCACAACAGCTCAATGGGGTGGTGATCTGGTGACTGCGCTGGCCACTCCATTACCTATGATAGAATACCAGCTGCTGCTTCTGCTGGAAATAGTTCTTGCACAATTTGGAGGTGTTTAGGGTCATTGTCCTGTTGTAGGATGAAATTGGCTCCAACCAAGCGCTGTCCACTAGGTATGGCATGGCGGTGCAGAGTGATAGCCTTCCTTATTCACAATCCCTTTTACCCTGTACAAATCTCCCACCTTACCAGCACCAACCCCAGACCATCACATGACCTCCACCATGCTTAACAGATGGCGTCAGGCATTCTTCCAGCATCTTTTCATTTGTTCTGCGTCTCACAAACGTTCTTCTTTGTCATCCAAACACCTCAAACTTGGATTCATCCGTCCACAACACTTTTTTCCAGTCTTCCTCTGCCCAATGTCCGTGTTCTTTTGCCCATCTTAATCTTTTTCTTTTATTGGCCGGTCTCAGATATGGCTTTTTCTTTGCCACTCTGCCCTGAAGCCCAAAATCCCGCAGCCGCCTCTTCACTATAGATATTGACAATGGTGTTTTGCGGGTACTATGTAATGAAGATTCCAGTTAGGGACCTGTGAGGCGTCTGTTTCTCAAACTAGAGACTCTAATGTGCTTATCTTCTTGCTTAGTTGTGCAACGCGGCCTCCCACTTCTTTTTCTACTCTGGTTAGAGCCTGTTTGTGCTGTCCTCTTAAGGGAGTAGTACACACCGTTGTAGGAAATCTTCAATTTCTTAGCAATTTCTCGCATGAAATAGCCTTCATTTCTAAGAACAAGAATAGACCGTCGAGTTTCAGATGAAAGTTCTCTTTTTCTGGCCATTTTGAGCGTTTAATTGACCCCACTAATGTGATGCTCCAGACACACAATCTGCTCAAAGGAAGGTCAGTTTTGTAGCTTCTGTAACGAGCTAGACTGTTTTCAGATGTGTGAACATGATTGCACAAGGGTTTTCTAATCATCAATTAGCCTTCTGATCCAATGAGCAAACACATTGTACCATCAGAACACTGGAGTGATAGTTGCTGGAAATGGGCCGCTATACACCTATGTAGATATTGCACCAAAAACCAGACATTTGCAGCTAGAATAGTCATTTACCACATTAGCAATGTATAGAGTGTATTTGTTTAAAGTTAGGACTAGTTTAAAGTTATCCTCATTGAAAAGTACAGTGCTTTTCCTTCAAAAATAAGGACAATTCAATATGACCCCAAACTTTTGAACGATAGTGTATATTTATTTATTTAATAAAACTAATAATATTTAAACACAATAGATTCTACAGCACCATCGAAGGAGATTTAGATTTTTACTAACAATGAAGGGATTCTTTAGTGTAAGAGCAGTGAGACTGTGGAAGATTATGGAGGCGGTCATGGTGAACTCAACAGAAGAGTTTTAAAGGGGCCCAAATGAATTTTTGTAACATTTACAGGTTATAGTCACAGGGGTCTCGTAACCAGGGATTTACTCTGATTTGGGGTCCCAATGAAATGGATTTTTCTCCCGCCTTATTCTGGATTAACACTGCAGGGTTATAGGCTGAACCAAATAGCTGTATTTTTTGTCTGTTTTTGTTTAAATGGGTGTTTCGACATTTTTTTTTAAATTTCAAATGAACTGGTGCCTTAAAGTGTCAGAGATTTGTAATTTACGTCTATTAGAAATTCTCAAGCCTTACAGTACTTATCAGCTGCTGTATGTCCTGCAGGAAGTGGTGTATTCTTTCCAGTCTGACACAGTGCACCCTGCTGCCATCTCTGTCCATGTCAGGAACTGTCCAGAGCAGAAGAGGTTTTCTATGGGGATTTGCTACTGCTCTGGACAGTTCCTAACATGGACAGAGGTGGCAGCAGAGAGCACTTTGTCAGACTGGAATGAATGCACCACTTCCTGTGGGACATACAGCAGCTGATAAGTACTGGAAGACTGGAGATTTTTTTATAGAAGTAAATTACAAATCTCTGACACTTTCTGGCTCCAGTTTATTTAAAAGGAAAAAAAATGGTCAACAACCACTTTAACAAGCTATACTACTGTTCGTTATTATGCTGGTTGGAGTTCAAGATATATAATTAGACAAAAAAAAAATATTCACCATATGGCTGCCCCACAGACCATAGGGATGGCACATAGCCTTGGCAGCTTCATGGTATAGAAGTGTACCACCAAGCTTCCTCCCATATACAGATGTGAAGTAATAAAAACAACAATAATAATAATAACAACAATAATGATAATAATAATAACAATAGTAATGATAATACAAGAAGCCGGATGCATCTCCTTGCAAAGCAAAGAAAGCCAATGAAGTTTCCCAGACAACACAGTATTTGCTATGGGGCAGAATGGGCAGAAGATCTTGGGTCAATTAACATCGCTCAGATTTGTTCCTCAGAAGCCGCTCGTCTCATTAACCTTTGCTAGAAACACTGGAACCTCGCCCATTGATGCGTATAGATTTAATTAAGTGTTAATACCCGATGGCCAGGTCTTTACCATGAGTTACGGACTGCGGGTGTACAGTAGTTATTCGCCCTAAGCCAAGATGAGATTTGGCTGAATTATTTGCCCTTCAGAGAGATTAGTTGTATTGCACTCTCCATAGAGTGTGTTTAATGGTGTAACCTTCTGCGGGAACCTGACGAGTAATTTACTATCACACCCATCTCTATCTGATGGCTCCAAATACAGATGGACAAAGGATTCCATCCCGTACAGGTCTATGGGGGACAAAGGGAACGGCTGGGAATTTAGGATTCTATCGGGGGATCTCATATATATATACACTGATATGTGATATATATATACCCTGATATGTGATAAATATACACTGATATGTGATATATATACACACTGATATGTGATATATATATATATATATATATATATACACTGATATGTCATAAATATACACTGATATGTGATATATATATATACACTGATATGTGATATATATACACTGATATGTGATATATATATATACACTGATATGTGATATATATACACTGATATGTGATATATATACACTGATATGTGATAAATATACACTGATATGTGATATATATATATATATACACTGATATGTCATAAATATACACTGATATGTCATAAATATACACTGATATGTGATATATATACACACTGATATGTGATAAATATACACTGATATGTGATAAATATACACTGATATGTGATATATATATACACTGATATGTGATAAATATACACTGATATGTGATATACACTGATATGTGATATATATATACACTGATATGTGATAAATATACACTGATATGTGATAAATATACACTGATATGTGGGATATATACACTGATATGTGATATATATACACTGATATGTGATAAATATACACTGATATGTGATAAATATACACTGATATGTGATAAATATACACTGATATGTGATATATATATACACTGATATGTGATAAATATACACTGATATGTGATAAATATACACTGATATGTGATATATATATACACTGATATGTGATAAATATACACTGATATGTGATAAATATACACTGATATGTGATAAATATACACTGATATGTGGAATATATACACTGATATGTGATATATATACACTGATATGTGGAATATATACACTGATATGTGATATATATACACTGATATGTGATAAATATACACTGATATGTGATAAATATACACTGATATGTGATATATATACACTGATATGTGATAAAAATACACTGATATGTGGGATAAAATGAATGCGCTTTGTTTGATAGATGACTATGCAGGGGGTCTGCTATGTGGGACCCCCAGGATCAGGAGAACAAAAGGACCTCCATACTGATCTACCGCTATATGCCCTTCTCTATTGTTTCTTACAGTATGGGGGAAACTACAGGAACTACTGGGGGAAAGTGCTGCGGCCCCTTTATTATCAGGAATGGTGGGGGTCCTAGAGACCAATTATGGACCAAATCTCTATCTATCTATCTATCTATCTATCTATCTATCTATCTATCTATCTATCTATCTATCAATCATCTATCTATCTATCTCCTATCTATCTATCTATCTATCTATCTATCTATCTATCTCCTATCTATCTATCTATCTATCTATCTATCAATCATCTATCTATCTATCTCCTATCTATCTATCTATCTATCTATCTATCTATCTCCTATCTATCTATCTATCTATCTATGATATCTATCTATCTCCTATCTATCTATCTATCTGTCTGTCTATCTATCTATCTATCTATCTATCTGTCTGTCTGTCTGTCTGTCTGTCTGTCTATCTGTCTGTCTATCTATGCAAAAAAGGGGTCCGTGGAGCCTCAGTTACGAGTTCTCTCCCTGAGTTCAGTGATTGTTGTGTTTTGTTTATCTATCTATCTATCTATCTCCTATCTATCTCCTATCTATCTATCTATCTATCTATCTATCTCCTATCTATCTATCTATCTATCTATCTATCTATCTCCTATCTATCTATCTATCTATCTATCTATCTCCTATCTATCTATCTATCTCCTATCTATCTATCTATCTATCTCCTATCTATCTATCTATCTATCTATCTATCTATCTATCTATCTATCTATCTCCTATCTATCTATCTCCTATCTATCTATCTATCTATCTATCTCCTATCTATCTATCTATCTCCTATCTATCTATCTATCTATCTATCTATCTATCTATCTATCTATCTCCTATCTATCTATCTATCTATCTATCTATCTATCTATCTATCTATCTCCTATCTATCTATCTCCTATCTATCTATCTATCTCCTATCTATCTCTATCTATCTATCTATCTATCTATCTATCTATCTATCTATCTATCTATCTATCTATCTCCTATCTATCTATCTATCTCCTATCTATCTCTATCTATCTATTATCTATCTATCTATCTATCTCCTATCTATCTATCTATCTATCTATCTATCTCCTATCTATCTATCTATCTATCTATCTATCTATCTATCTCCTATCTATCTATCTCCTATCTATCTATCTATCTATCTATCTATCTATCTATCAATATCTCTGTTTTTGAGTATTTTTCTGGTGATATTTTCTGTTTTTTTTGCTGCATGTAATGTGTGCCAAAAATGTTTCACATGCGGACATCACCATCATTTTCTGAAAGTTGGTCATTGTAAGTTTGTTTTTCTTACTTTTGTTTCCTTTTTCCCATTGTGGCGGCAATGAAGGTTTATGTGTGTTTTTTATATATAACTTTTCTCGGCCATATTGCTGCTTTTTCTAATACAAGAAATGCAAGCAAGTTCCTGTCTATTTTTTAGATTATTTGGACAAATATTTAGTCTGCAGACAGATCAAGGTGACCCCGATGCACCAAAACTTACCGGCCATGTGCCAAACTAATAAATCCATTCAGATTAGTGATGTTAGACATTGTCCCTGCACTCTGAAGCCTGTCCTGATCAGGTCCTGGATCCTGGTCCTGGACCTGAATAACAGTCCTGTTCAATCCAATGCAGAAATTCCAGGCTGACCCTCTTATTGATGTGATCCGCTGTAAGTTTATCCCAAGTCATTGGGACTAATCGTCAGCTTTTTTTGTTAGTATCTGTGAAAATAATAGCACCCTACCTACAGTATCTCTGCAGCCATTTTTTTTACCCAGGCCAATCATTTGCACATAGTTATACATGACGTGTGACCAGGGCCAAATAGCTCTCTAGATATTTGTAGAGTGGAATTGCACAGAGACCTAAATGAAGAAACCATGTTGCCTGTACTGTCTAGAATAGGGATGGGGAACCTTCGGCCCTCCAGCTGTTGCAAAACTACAATTCCCATCATGCCTGGACAGCAGAAGCTTTAGCATTGACTGTCCAGGAATAATGGGAATTGTAGTTTTACAACAGCTGAAGGGCCAAAGGTTCCCCATCTCTGGTCTACAATATAAGGATTGTACCGTAGCTAATTTGGTGACGGGTGACATTATTGGCACATTGGACCTTCATCTCTGTTTCTTTCGATTGATTCGGTCAGTGCCCCCGACGCATGGCCATCTTGTGTCTGGAAAATTGACTATTTATTGACCTGAACACATGAGAGTCTTGTAGACTGTGTAGACCTTTAAAGGGAACCAATCACGCTAAAAACGGTCATAAAGCTAAGGAAACGTGCTGCTACATCACCCAGCATGCTTCCCAAACATACCCCTGTAGCCTGGTTCCCGTGTACATATAAACCACAAACTTAGTTTAACAATCTCCCGCGCTGTATTTAAATTACCAGCTAAGTAGTCATCTGGGTGGGTTCAGGCGCTGTAATCACGCCCCTCTGGGCATGTTGTAAAGTGCTGCATGCTGATGTCACCCGGGGGTCGTTATTGCATGCTGGCCACGCCGACATCTTTACTACACCGCGCATGCGCAGTACAGCAGCATCATCTCCCGGTGTACTGCGCATAATCGCAGAAATGCGAAAACCAGGAAAAGACAACATTGCTGCACATGCACTGCCCCTTGGTTGGATGGTTGGATGGTGCTTGCACAAGACAGAGACATGTACATGATAAGAAGAAAGGGTGATGGAGGATACAAGTGGGTCAGCAGGCAGTGATTATGAGGGATTAGATAGACATGCTTGGACTTTAGCAGTGCTGGGGAACACCCTCTTGGCACTTTAGCCTAATAGCAGATAATGACATGGCGGATGTCAATGAATTGGACCTCTACTGTGATACTACACACAGCCTATGTCTGTTTCCCAGTGCACACCACATTAGCGGACCATATGGCAGCTAGAGAATAAGGGCCCTATTACACAAAGCGATAATCAGCCTAATGAGGCTTGATTCGGCCGATCATCGTTCCGTGTAAAAGAGACAACGATCAGCTGATGAAACGATCATCGGTTGGTCTTTCTTTAGGTACAGACCTAAAATCATCGGGTGTCAGGTGCACATGGCTACGTGTAATAGTGATGTGCAGCCGATGGTCGGTGACTGTTAAAAAAAAAAAAAAAGCTTCTACATACCAGTCCACACTCCCTGACCCCCCCCTAGCTTTGGCCCGCTCCTTGCAGTGTCTGAAGTGACAGGCTGCTCAGCCAATCACTGCCCACGGCACTGTCCTGGTGATTGGATGAGCGGCCTTTGACTTTACACAGTGCCTGGAGCGGGTCAAAGTTAGCAGGACGTGAGGAAGCGCGGACAGGTATGTAGGAGTTTATTTTTATACAGGGGCTGCATGGACATCACTAACGATATCCGTGCAGCCCTTTCTGCCCGAATATCAAGCAGTGTATGGGCTTAGTAGGCAAGCACCAATCTTTGGGATGGGCACTTGCTGACAGAAAGTCATTGGGCCATGTAATAGGGCCCTAAGGCCCCTGGAGACACAGGGGGTCCAGCTCTGGTTGGTACCATCCACAGATCCTTAGCAAAATTTACCTCTCCAGAACTTCCTTGTCAACAAAATAAAAGTAAAAATAGGCCAAGGGCCATGGAAGAGGAAACAAACATGATGTCCTTTCGACTAGAGATGATCGAACAGCGCTGATGTTTAGGTTCGTACGAACTCGAACCATCGGTATTTGATTCCCGCAGTCTTTCCGTTCCATGAGTAAGATGGAGACAGCCCGAGTCCCACCTAGAAAATAGAAATACAGCCTGGGCCATAGGTTTTATTACTGTTTTCCAGACGGGACTTGGGCTGTCTCCACCTTCCTCATGGAACAAGCGCTAAACATTAGCGCAGTTCGATCATCTCTACTTCCGACCTGGGTGGCCAAGATTGGCTTAACAATAAGAGCTTGTTTTGAGCTTTGGAAAAGATGTTTCTTAACACTAAGCTTTCTCTGCTAGATATTATTATATTGCATTGGTCCTGTATACTCTGATGTCATGCTCTCACCATGAAGACAACCCTTGTCTATATGCTCTACTAGCACATATGGACATCATAGATGGGGGTCGTCCACTTGAGGCTTCTTGTCTATGACCCAGAATAGAAAGTCTCTCTATACAACCGCCATGTAACGCCACTGCAGGGAGACACCAGGCTAGGCTTCTCCTAGCAACGTCAGCAGTTTGCAGGCTGCTCCATAATATAAGAGACAACCCCTCTAAATGAAACACATTCCCATATTAATAGATCCTATTTGCCGACTCAGTGTTTCTTATGGAAAACTGATCGCCGCCTAATTAGGAAATATAATTCTGAAATGTTTTTTTTTTCCCCCGGTATTGATAGAACCTTGAAATAGATTTTCCAAAATACTGAGTGCAATGTATGCCGCATGTCCCCGGAGTCCATGATAATTGTCCTATTAGATGACAATGTATAAATATATAAGAGATATGGAAGAGGCGCGATTATTCTCTAATACTTAGCATGGTGGAGTCACAATGTGCGGCTCCACTAGCTAAGCTGGCAGCCCGGTGCTGTGACCTCCCCGACCTGCGCTTCAAGGCTATTATTAATCGCTAAGTTAACAGGTAAAGCCAAACAAATTTGTTTCCGCTGAAAGGATCTCTATCTGTGTCGGAAAATTTGTGCTGCACCAAACAAACCTCATTAGCTGTGTCCACTTTTTGACAAAGAACCAAGGGAATGGCGAGACTGATGACCTTCTCCCGTCCTTAGGTAAGGGATTTTAGAGGTCGGCGTTCACCAAAGGAGGAGAAGAACTTTACTAATGAAAGGAGCTGCGTATAACAAGTGCAAATAATGGACCGCTAATATGTGACCCTAAAAGATGGACACATGCAACTGATATCAAAGCAAATCCTCCATACTTGTAGGGTAGACATCAACACCTAATAAAATAAATAAATTATACAGGTGGTATTATAGTAGTTACATTCCTGTATATAGGGAGCAGTAATATAGTAGTTATATTCCTGTATATAGGAGCAGTATTATAGTAGTTATAGCAGCAGTATTATAGTAGTTATATTCTTGTACATAGGAGCAGTATTATAGTAGTTATATTCTTGTATATAGGAGCAGTATTATAGTAGGTATATTCTCGTATGTAGGAGAAGTATTATAATATATATATATATATATATATATATATATATATATATATATATAAATATATAGTGTAAGTGTTATCATTCTGAACAATCTTACAGAAATTGATTATGAATGAGGAAACTCCATTACTGGTGGATGAGACATTGTATCAGAAATAACCATAATATTTTTCTACTTTAATAAATACCCCTTTGATTTCTTACCCTTTTACAAATTATCAGTCAGACAATCCACAAAGAGAAAAGAAAAGATCTATGATGTTCAGTAAAATTCTACACATTTCTTGATTCTAAAAGGGGAAAACAACAGAAAAGCCAGTGGACATTGATGGGAATGTAATGACACTTCACTATGGGACCCTCCGTCACCTGACAGGGTGGAAGTCATTATTTAGATTAATTGCTGGGGGATCTAGGCCATGATCTGCAGATGGGGCAGAGGTCATTGCTGTCCAACCTCTCCCAAGACGGGGTCCATATAAATCTCTCATATCCACTCACTGCTCATCAAAATTTATTAATTGTACAAGACCAATGTGTTCTGAGAGCATGGAGATGGCGTCAACCGCTTAATGGCCGCATTGTTTCTCTATACATTTCCTCCATGCATGAAGCAAAGCTACAAGTGCGGAGGAGACACAGGACAAACTCCTCAGCCTTCATGTACATTGGTGAACTACTTTTTTTTTAACCTGAATGTCCTTGTTTATCAAGGTCAATCGGTCATTTTTAGCCTTTTCTTGTGATTTCTATTGCAGTCTTTGTTGGCTTTCCTGAGCAAAGAATAAGTTATATGGGTATAACTATGGGATGGAAATTCTGCTGGAAAATCCATCTTATTTTCATATCGAATTTACGCTTAATGTATTGCGCAGTGTCAACATTTCTGTAGGCAATAAAATCACTGTAAATGTGGAATTATTGCACAATTTGACATTGATGTTGATAGGGAAATTTATCAATTTATCCACCCAGAGTCTGAATCACTTAAAATCTGCCCAGGAGTCTCAAGATTCGCTCATCTCTATGCTGTTACCTAAATTAACTCCATATTTGACATTTCCAAAATCTTGATTTAAACAATAGATTATCTTCGGTGGACACATTCTCTTCCTTTCCTAGGACTATTTTTTCAATGGCAGCTCCAGCGCCTGGATCCATCCTCAAAAGGCAGATATGCTAAACCAGAGCGCGTCAATAGCCATTCTAAGCTGGAGGGGCCTGCCCTCGTAGACTACTATATGGCTTAAGACCCGGCAAGTACCAACATGGGAAACTAGCTGAGAATCCCAGGTGCCGCTGACTCTCTTTGCAATGGCAAGTCCTTTCCTCAAAAGGCAGCAACGCTTGAGCAGAGGCAGCCACGCTCAACCAGAGGCAGCCACGCTCGACCAAAGGCAGCCACGCTCCACCAGAGGCAGCCACGCTCCACCAGAGGAAGCCATGCTCGACCAGAGGCAGCCATGCTCGACCAAAGGCAGCCACACTCAACCAGAGGCAGCCAAGCTCGACCAGAGGCAGCCAAGCTCGACCAGAGGCAGCCACGCTCGACCAGAGGCAGCCACGCTCGACCAGAGGCAGCCACGCTTGAACAAAGGCAGCCACGCTTTTACCAATGGGATCAGTACAATGAAGAACACATAACACTCTTGTCAGTGTCACAGTGACCTTCATTATTTAAGACCTTTGGCTGGTCCATATGATTGGCTGTACCTGGTACTGCAGTTCAGTTTCAAGTAAGACACTCGGATATGTTTTCCAGAACAAAGACTGAATGGAATTTCGATAGCTGAAGGCTTGTCATAGCTGTGGTTCGAAAGACCATCTCTGACTTGCCTCCGTCTCTTTCAATCTACCCATATACTTACATGCTGTGCTCTGAATAGGAAGCAGGGAGTATGCCACTGCCAGACACCTCTGCACCTTCAGAGTGGCAGTCTAGCTCCTAAGAACAAGAGAATCCAGTATGTTGAAATACAATCACAGACAGAACGATCCTTCTCTCCCCCAACATCTGCCTCTAGGGGAGAGGTGAGAGGCCTCCATTCCCATTAGATGGTCAGCACATCCTAACAATTGGTGTCCCATAGACCACAAGTCTCATCCGGACATTTGGAAAATTGACCATACATTCTATGACGCCTTCCTGTTTTGACCAGTAGACGATAGGCAGCTGACATAGAGCCCAAGTGAAGGCTAAAAAAAGCACTAGGACCATTCTTGTTGGATTCAGGATATAGAAACCAAACAATCCCCTCATACTAGGGTAATGTTCTGCAGAGAAGAAAGACTGGTGTCCTGACCTCATGCTATGCATCATGGTCAGAGCAGTGCCATCCCACCAGTCTCCGTGTCATCCTAATGTCTATGTGTCCGCTGCTCTTCATTGTGATGTTTGTGACACACGAGCCACCTCAATAACACGGCCGGCTTCCTCACTCACTGATCAATCTTAATTTTATGCTTAAGTGAGATTAAAATGGAGCAGCTTCTATTTAGTTTAATACAACCTGGAAGCCTATTACGTGCTGTAAGTTATCAAACCCAAATTACCGGTCGATTAGCTGAAGGACTGAGGGTCATGTAAAGCAGGAGAGCAGCTAACAACTCTGAAAAGCCCGGACGACAATCCCGTAATGACCTGCGCGGAGCTCGGAGACTACCTCCCAATGCCTTTGGGCTATGCCGCCCCTTTCTGAATTTGCCCTTCAGACTTGGGGTGGGATGGAAAAGTCAGTGTTGTAGTCTTATAGTATTAGATATTATATCAGCAAAGAGCAGAATAGCAAGTACTGTAATGGATTGAGAAGGGAGGCTGCACAACGTTTGGTAAAAGTGTTACCTACTTTGAAGAGCTCTTAGAGGTAAACCAAGTGCGCAGATGTAGCAGAGCTAAGTATGTTAGAGAACTGTTCTGTAATCCTATAAAAAAACTAAAGGGGGATAGTTTCTTGGTGAGGAAAGTCAAAAGTCTTCTAGGCCATCTGCAGGAAAGAAGATGAGTTTCCAACTGGTGGGGATCTGATAGCTGGGACCCCAAATATTAATGAGAATGGTGGCTCTGTGTCTCACCCGCGTGAATGGAGTGGTGGTTAGACATCCATTCCTTTCAATTCTACAGTTCTTGTAGCAAAGGGATGAGTGTCTTAAATGTGAAAACGCCTATCAACCACAATGCACCTTGAGCAGGTGACCATATGGACATAGAGTCTTATCCAGGCATGATCACTAACAAGAAGATGCACACGGGATGTGGGTAATACACCCTTCCCACCATGCAGGAAGGGTTTAAAGGGGTCCTCCTGCTGCAGACAAGTGGATAATTTCCAGAAGTCTGGGTTCCATATCAGTTTTATAAAAGGGGTCATTCCCCATTAGAGGGGTTCTCGCATCATGAAACCTAATCCTCTATTTACAGGATAGGGAATAATTGTCGGATTGCGGGGGACTGACTGCTGGAACCCCCTTGAGAATGGGGACCCAGGTCTCAGTGTTTTGTTATTCCTGGCGGTTCCCATAGAGAATGCAGTTCCCATGCAAACACATGACCGCCACTCTGATCTGACGGGAAAATCAGATCCCCATTGTTGAGATTGTGGGGTCTACTGATCAGACACTTTTTTCCAATCCTAATGATGGGACAACCTCTTTACGGCTTATACTCGACCCGCAAGAACTGTCAGTGTTTATGGGAGCTGCATACAGCGCTGGATTAATAATAATAATGCTTTTATTTGTATAGTGCACACAGATTCCGCAGCACTTTACATATCTCTGGCAGTTCCCCTTTATAAAGAATAGAGCGGCAATACACACTTGTGCTCCACTCCAAACAGAGACTCACATCCCCATTCTTGTGATCACAAAGGATCCCGGCAGTAACACACTTATACACTACTCTGTGGATAGGGGATCAGTTTTAAGGCCCTATTACACGGAACCATAATCAGACGTATTCGGCCGATATCAGTCATTATGGCCGATAATCGTCCCGTGTAATAGAAGGCAAGGATCAGCCGTCATGAACGTTGATCGTTGCGGTCGTTTGTCTTTCAACATGTTATAGCAGCGATCTGTTGCCGTTGCCCGTGGAATAGGAGCGGGGGCAGCAGACCGCCGCTATCCTCTATGGGCCGCCCGACGTGTGTAATAGCTCGGGCAGCGAGCGGGGAATGACAGCTGACAGCGCTCGTTTGCTCCTCACAGTCGCCCAGTGTAATAGGGGCTTTAATGGTAGGACAACCCCTTACAGTGCCCATAGAAGCCTATGCATGAGACAGAAAATCATCCAGAAATCAGACAGAAAATCATCCATCACATTAACAGAGATGGACAGAGCTCCATACAGCAGTACTACGCAAAATGCACAAAGCCATATAGACAATGGCAACGCACTAAATTTTACAACTAATCAGGGCTTAATTGGCTGAGCTCCCATAAGGCACTGCTTCATCTTTTAATCAGCAGAAGAATTGATGTAGCTTTGAATGTGAGTGGAGAAGAAGGAGTTATGCAACAATGAGTCAGCGTAAGGGCCCTATTACATGGAACGGTTATGGCTCAAAGTAACAAAGACAACAATCAGTCAAAGAAACAATCACTGGCAGATCGTAGTATTTTACCATCGTTCAAAAATCATCTACCGCTGGACATGCATTGGTACAGGTGATAAAGATGCGCGCCTGACGCCTGATGTGAAGGTAAAAAGATAAAGATTATACTTACCTGTCCAGGCTTCCCTGGTGTTCTTCTGCTTTGTTCCAGTGTTCCGCACTCACCGCAGCTGCCTTGGGGAATTCTGATCCTTTCTCTTCAGTGACGGGCTGCTCAGCCAATCACTGGCCACAGCGTTGTCCCGTCTCAGCCAGTGATTGGCTGACCGGCCAGTACCTTCAGAGACAGGATCAGAAGTCTCTGAGGCGGCTGCATTGAGTGAGGAACAAACATAGGAACAAAGCAGTAGGACACTGGGAAGCCTGGACAGGTAAGTACATCTCTTTATTTTTACACCAAAGTAAGGAATGCCCAGACGTGTGTATATATATATATATATATATATATATATATATATATATGCCTTGCTGCACGCTAATCGAGCCATGTATCTAGTAGAGCGGCGCTCGCTTACAGCCTAATATCGGCTGTGTGAAACGGCCCTAAGAAAAGTCAAGTATTTTAGGAGTTTTCTCTAACTTTTCAGGGTCATCGTGCAGTTTTTGCTCAGTGTTACGTGGCTAAGCCATTGCTAAGCAGGGTATTTATCACTGATTAGGCTGCAGTAAAACACCTTCAAACTCCAGTAAACCCATCTCATTTATATTTCATTATCTGGAAACTCCTGTGTAACATAAATTGACTCACATGTAGTTAAGGGCTGCTTGTTGTCAGCTTTTTTACAGAGCGTAAATTAATCTTACTGTTACAGGTATCAAGCAATCACTGCCTGTCGTACATCCGAAGTGTATGTAGATGGTGCAGGGATATCTATAACCTCCGGACGCCTCTGCACGTGGAGGAATGACCTCCTATTGTTCTTCTGTATTAGACTCCACAACAATTGTGTGTGTTGTGTGCAATAACTGCCAAGATTAAATTGCACCTTAATTCCCATATTTCATCATGTGCAACTTTCCAATATACCTTGTATATCAGTTCCTTGCTGTTTTTCCGTATCTCTGCTTGCTATGAGTAGAAATACACTCCTCAAAACTGAAGAAGAAGACATTGTGAAATTATGGAAATCACTGGATAGAGTGGCAAGTTAATGATATGATTAAAAAATGATAAAATAAAAAGATAAAAAAAGAAACAAAGTATTCCAAACATCTCAATTTATTCTGTGTAGAGTATGAGCCCCATGTGGAGTCATAAACATTCCTTGGCATGCTACCAGTAAGGTTATTAAATGGGAACTCTGACCGAACTAAATTAAAAAAAACTGTCAGCCGGCAGGGGTGGAGTTACATAATAACCAAGCACTACCTACCTCTCCCTGTACCCCTGAAGCACCACCTCACCGGATCCCCGCCGGAAGGCATTTTCCCCTGAGCTATGATGACGTCACAACTCAGGGGAAGATGCCTGTCCCGGTTGGTGGGAAGCCTGCTCAGCCAATCAGTGACTGGGGTGTTATCCTGTCCCAGTCACTGACTGGCTGAGCGGGCGGTCAATGAGCCAGGTCATGACGTCGGCTAAGAAGAAGATCCTGGAGGTTCTGCCACGCCGAATACACTAGGCACACCAGTCCTCAAGCTGACTATTTCTGACCAATAATGTCCCAGATGTGCTCGATGAGAGCCAAGTCTAGAGATGTTGCAGGCCATGGTATCATGTTTGGGCCATGTAGGCTGCTCACAGTTGCACAAGCAACATTTGGTCTGGTGTTGAGTTGAAATATGTCTCCTGGGACACTTTAGAGAAATGGCCGAACCACCGAGTCCTGTATTGGTCTTGAACACAATGATTGTTGGAGATTGGTGTGGAGACCATTTGAGTAACTTTACTTAGGTCCTACTCCCAGGATTATGGTGTAGGGTGGAATAATGTATGGTAGCCAGATGTTATAGATGTCAAGGCCATTTTTAATTAAAAAGTAAGTTTTGTTGGGTGTGGTATGGTTACTGTCCTGTCCTGTGTGTACCTATCTCCATGCCCAACCTGAAGATCACCATCACATCACAAGTTGAAGGTCTCCCTGATATTGTTGCATATACTGCCCTGGTACGGTTTGCATGTCACCTTATATCAGGCTGACAGTCACTATTTTATGGTATTTTCCTCCCCGTTCCCTCCCTAATAATTGAATTCCTATCTCATTATGGGTTCCACATTCATATGACGGAGCAGGACATACATTTTTAAACCACACATATCAGTTCTGTTTGCCTTGTTCACTATTGAAGATTAACCAGAAATCTTTCCGAATAATAATTAGCCATAAATAATAGCGCTTCGGCGTTCTACGAGAATCCTCCCGGTTGTCTCTATTTACAAACTGTTTACTGCTTTTTGTGTCCTTGAGAAAGAAATCGGGGACGCAATTCAATGGGAGGAGAAAAAAAAAGGGAAACGCGGTCAAGATACCGGAGTTCATAAATTTTCTTCAGCTTTGGATGAGTTCAAAGAATTTCCATGTAAGAAAGCCTTACAGAAGGAATTTATCTGATTATTGCGGTAATAATTACCCAGCTGTTTATTGCAGATAGAGAAATAATTCATGCAGGCAATAGGCCGTGCTTGCAGTGACACTCCGCATTTAGTAAATATGCAAACTGTTCACTTCTAATTAAGCGAGCGAGAGGATGCCCTTATTAAACGTATAAACTAAAAGTGCCTTCCTGACAAGTGATGAATTGTTACATCGCGCAAACTCTTGCCACAGAATTATTGGCATGAACTTGGGGTTTAACTTCATTAAGAGATCTTATGGGAGAGTTAAATGAGGATGGACAGCGTAACAAGGCCGCGCTGACAGCCAATAATATGTTTCAGTTTAATGAAACTGCACCAAAATTTTACTTGGAGCGGAATAAATCTGCCGAGTCCCAACAAGGTGGATCTGAGGGAAACCCATGGGAAAGAGAAGGTGCAGCCGCTAAGAGGAATCAACCCATCGGAGGTCATCTCTTATATGGCGGATATGGATTATGGTGAGATTGAGACTTTCTTGCTGGAATATCTAGACATCCTCTGGTAGGTCCTGCAGAGGACAACCCTATTTAGAGGTGACTTTGGAGCCAATCACTTGCCACTAGGGTCTATTTCTTATGCAATGATCATGAATAACTTACGATGATCTGTTCTGTGCGTACTATGTAGTAACATAACAGGAAGGGTTACAACTCAATGCATAAATGGGGAGCTCCTTCAAAATCCTTTTCCTTGATGGAGCCGAGAAGCCTTCAACAGTACAAACCATCGGAAAAAAAAAACAAAACATAAATGTCAAAGAGACAGATCAAATGTTTGTATCTATCAGGGACTAAATGTTGAGATCCTGACCAATCTGTAGAAAGAGCAATGAGATGACCACGCTGCTGGGCGCTCCTCTCCCCGCTTTGTGTCTGCGACTTAGATGAACCCCATAGACTTGCACTAAAAGTCTTGTCCATCATGTGACACAGAGACAGGAGTGAATACGCTCATACCATGACCGGTCAACACTTTTGATATATCTCTCTGACAGAGTGCTTATTTGAACAGATGTTCCTATGAACAACACTTATCACCTAGGCGTAGCCTAGATCTTCCGCACCCTAGGCCTGCAGTGGCTCTCTTCCCGCCTCCATACAGCCCAGGGGTGGGCTGAAAGTGAAGGGAGGTGAGAGGAGAGGCACCGCAGACCTAGGGCACAGACCCTTTAGGCCACGCCTGATGGACTCCCAGCCCCACGGCAGCAATAAATATAGTTTTTCCTCAAAATACCGGCACCAGGAGAAAGGCCGACCCCCGAACCGGACACGGCGTGGGGACCTCAACAACATGGTTTGGGTGTGGCTATTTGCCGGTTACAGAGTCACTTTAAGGAGCACCAAGGTGGATTACTTCATGTCTATTTTTATACCATCTCTCATCATTGTGAGACGTCACCGGTATCCCATTCTATACACACATTGTGATGCTACCAGTTTAACAGTCCTGATAGCTCTTGTCAAAATGGTGTATGTTATAACAGGAACGAGAGGTAAATAATTCAACCTATCAATATTTCAGAGGAAGAAAGGAAGAAAGGATTGTGGAATTGGATTTTATAATGAACAGTGTTATAATTTGTAAACAAGGCCACATGCTGACACGTGTCTGGGGAGACGCCGGCCGCCGCTGGTAAACAGCTTCAGAAAAATACAAATGCATCGCAAAAAGATATTTCCGCTACTGTACAAACAATATACATATCTGATACTTTTAGCTATCTGCCAGCAGAAAAGTCCAGCCTGCAAATTCATCATTTACATTTGACCTTCACCAAATCATTTACATCAGCGGAGTATACGGTATAGACGCTGCAAATACCCCGAGCATCAAAAATATGCAAAAGCTTGGAGATGACAATTACAAATTCTCAAAATAGGAGGCGAAAAATAGCTGAAATATATTAATACAAATATCTTGTTTTTTTATTTTACTTTTTGTGGACTCTTTCTGTATGATATAAAGTTTATTTATACATATAAATTCATAAGGCAAAGTCTATATGGGTCATTAGTTGTATATTAGTTGTCAGCTGTATATCACGCTCAGAGTTGTAGACATGGGCAGATAGCTGATAAATCCAATAATACTTGTCTTTTAGTTGGTTATTTGTAAAGTTATAAAATCAGAATCTCGATTCCCCCCCCCCCCCCTAAACTATTGATAATTCTACTATTGACGAGTGTCTATATATACAGCACAGAGTCAATGAATGGAACAATGAATGGAGCATCAGTGTGCACACCATTGCTGCACTATTCTGATGAAAGACTTAGGGCCCTATTCCACCGGACGATTATCATTCAGATTATCATTAAATCGTTCCAATCTAAACGATAATCGTTCGGTTGAATAGCAGTTAACTACTAATGATCGAACGAGAAATCGTTGATCATTTAATAAGACCTGGACCTATTTTTATCGTTGCTCGTTCTCAAATAGTTCCCATTGAATAAGAAGTCGTTCGTCGTTTGCAATAGCGACAACAATTATCAAGTAACAATTATCTTTCCATGTAAATGGGTGAACGATTTCAGGTCTTTCGTAATAGCGGACGTTTGGATCGTTTTTTGTTAACAATTATGCCAACGATAATCGTCCGGTGGAATTGGGCCCTTAGGACCCCCCCTCTGAGATTGCTACCATCAGGGTACCAGGGAATATTTTGGTCTAGGGGCCCACCCTACATACACCAGATATACCCAGCGCCAAACCTTTCACATTACTATAGCGACTTTGCACAGTGCTGTGTATGTGACTGGCAATGCTCGCTCACTGTTAGTAACTGGTCAGACACTCTATGCCAGGGATCAGGAACCTTCGGCCTTTCAGCTGTTGCAAAACTATAATTCCCATCATGCCTGGACAGCTGAAGGATGGGAATTGTAGTTTTGCAACAGCTGAAAGGCTGAAGGTTCCCCATCCCTGTTCTAGTGTATAGGAACTGTCCAGGCATGATGGGAGTTGTAGTTTTGCAACTGGTGGAGAGTCGAAGGTTCCCCATCCCTGCTCTATGCAAACAGCACAGCTGTCCACGTAAGTCTCTTGAAAGGTGAAGTCCCATGAGACTAAGATATTACCTTACCTTACAAAGTTATTTTTGATGGCAACCCCTTCCAAATACTTCTTCAGTGCATAGTAGTTGTGGATATATTTCCGGACGTAGTACCCTCGCCATCTTTTCTGAATCTTAAAACAAAACAAAAAAACAAAATTAGTTTTTGTTTTTACATCTTTGGGTTCTCAGTAGTTTAGAATAGTTTCATTGTTTTTGCACAATGGGTTGTGTTACCTATAGCATATATATATATATATATATATATATATATATATATATATATATATATATATATATACTGTAGGCAACCCCTGTCTATATGTTCTATTACAGCATTTACAGCATACTTATGTGGATGGGGACACAACATCAGCTTTGGACCCCTTTATTCTCAGGATCGGTGGTGGTCGCAGAGATCAGACACCATTCATGATAACGGACAGAATATCTTAGATGGAAAGTCTATGTGCAAGTGAGTGGCCAATAGTACCTCTTTACTTATATTTCTGTTAGGTATCTAAAACAAAAGGGATATTCCTCATAAACAGTTAATGCAAAATGAGCTTCATTCATTCCAGGTACAACTTTATACCCATTCTCAGGATTACTGGGGGACTGAATGGTCGGACCCCACTAATCGGCTCAACAAGCTGAGATGGAAATGTCTCTTTAAACAGAGCTGCTATATGATTGGTATACCATACTCTAACTCTGTGTGTTTCCATGGTTTCAGACTACAGCCAAACCCTTTATGTAGTCTGATGCTTTAGTCCTGTTATTCCGCTCCCACTCTCCCTTCTTCTTGTCTGTTGCCGTCTTGGCTGAAACCCTTCTGTGCTCCCACAATATAGAATACATTTCTTGAGAATGTGTATATGTATAAATATTAACTTGATGTATGTACTACTCACAGTCAGCTAAAGGGAGTAAAACTAATATTTCTGCTCAGCACTTAAAGAGACTGTCAGCAGGTTTAGACAGTCCTATCTAAGGATAGCATAAACTAGTGAAAGAGAAGCTGAACAGAATGATGGATCACTTACATTGTTCTGTGCAGCTGATCCAGAGATATCCTCCTGAATAACATGGACAGTAAGCAATCCTCTCCATTATGTACATGAGCTCAGTAGTCCTGGATATTCATGAGAAGCAGAAAACTCCACCCACAAGCAGCTGATTGGCAGTTATCTATTCATGCTGTGTATAGTCAGCAACTGTCAATCAGCAAATTAAGGGCGGGGAGAGTGGTGTGCAAAGAATCCCATTCTCCTGCATATTAGGAGAACGGCTGAACAGAACGATGTATCACTTAAATTTTTCTAAGCAGCTGCTACGGAGATATCCTCCTGAATAATGTAGACAATAAGTAGTCTTCTCCATTATGTGCATGAGTCTAGTAAGTCCTGGATATTCATGAGAAGCAGAAAACTCCGCCCACTTGCTGCTGATTGGCAGTTATCTATCCATGCTGTGTATAGGCAGTCAACTGTCAATCAGCAGCTGGAGGGCTGGGGAGGGGTGTGGCAATAATCCTATTCTCCTGCATATTAGGAGAACGGCTAAACAGAATTATACAAGTAATACACCGATCTGTTCGGCATTTCTGTCACTGCTTTATGCTGTCTTCATCTAAGACAACATAAACCTACTGACAGATTCCCTTTAAGAATATTCCATGGGCCCAAATGACTTGATCTGTGTCAAGCAGACATTTTCAGTTTATTATCTATGAAATCCCAAGGTCCCTTTCCTCGGAATAGCTATTTATTTCAATCCAATTTAGGTAATATTCTGCTTAAGAATATTCTAACCCAAGTGCCTTGCAGACCATTTATCTAGAGTGAAATTCATCTGTGCCTTAGTTTGCTCAATTTGCCCGGCAGTAGATGTCCTTCTATAATCAATTTACATCCTCCCCTTGTATTTACATTGACACATAATTTACTATCATCTACACAAATTGAAACATTACTCACAATTCTCTCTTCAATGTCATACATATAATACATATTAAACAATAAGGCCCCGTAAATGAATCCCGGTAGGAATACATCGGCGTTACGGATCTATGTGATGTTTATAGCATCCTTTCTATTAGGATGTTAGGAGTTCTCGGTATGGTCATCTTGATTCCACCTCCGATGTCTTGTTGAGTCTTGGTGGACATATATCTGCTGGTTTTTGACATTTCCGAGGAGACGTACAGATGTCACGCTTCTCGAAATCTCTTGATTAACAGTCTCCAGTCTTCCTGAAGGAAGTTTATATCAGCAAAGGCGCTCAAGCCTTACAAATCAGAATCTAAAGGAGAACTATTAATTGCCTTTTTTGTGCGTGCCAGGTACGGCACCTGGACCACAGTAGGAACAAAAATGATTTATGTATGAAAAAGTGGGATGTAACTACACCGTCAGCGGATTCCATACTCCCGTTGTCACTGCGAAAGGTCAACCAGACCTTCAACTATGGCAGATAGTCAATTACTGCACTTGTAGGCTGCATGTCAACCACATCATAAGTGTGTCTAATATAGACAAAGATGGCCGTGGATGGATTGTTAATAGCTGATGATTTTACTGCATGTATCTAGATGATGTCTCTACTGGCCGGACACATACGATAGTTTGTTCAGCCAGGAGCTTTCTCGACCTTCTCTTACACACTTGCACACTATGGTGGTGGGATATCTCAAAGTGAAACAAACAACCAGACATGAAATACAACTTTTTCTCCTTTTTTCTTTGGAGAGGTGGGACACTGGTTCTCGCTGAAATCACGGCATGGTGCATTAGGCAATGTTCCATGGGGGAAAAAAAACATATGCAGATTATTTCTTCTTCATAGAGAAGATTTCAGTCTCCTCGAAACAGAAGAGTCACCTATCTGTAGACTATATGCCGGGAAGAAAGTCTATGCAGTTTATGACATACCCTCTCCTAAAAGATATGTGCCCCCTTCAACCATTTCCTTTCCTTCCACACCAGAAGGCTTCTACAAGGGTCAGGTGTTCAATAGTCTTCGAGACAGAGAGTACAATTTTCTTCCGGTTTCCACCTATGTTGCCACCCCAGTGTTCAACAAGAGCACAAAAATACTAATTTTTGTTCCCATATGGAAAGCCAAGAGAGGTGAGAACTGTGATGGCCACATACACCTCTCGTAGACCTTCAGGAGTGGTACTGTGAAGACAACCCAGATATCTCAGTGTCTTTATAAAAATTCCTCATACAAACCTCGCCAAAAGGTTGTGCAAACAGATGTGTGCACTCAAGTACTGTGAAGATTAAGTTCATGTTGTCACCCTTGGGCTCCCACTCATCTAAGTACAGGCCCCACAGGGTCGGCAATCCTTGAACATTTCTGTATCACAAGCTTTCAGACTACCAAATGGCTTCGGTTGAGAGATTTTACCTCAGACTGAGGAAATTTAACTAAAAAAAGAAGTTCCCGGACAACCCCTTTAAAGCAAAGGTACCACTAGTACAACGTTTTTTTTTTGTTTTTTTTTTTTTAACATGAATAGACCGGCGTCAGGATGCTGGCGACACAGTCCTTTTTTTTGGACCGGCGCCAAATTTCTGCGCACGGTGACGGTCTATTCCTGAGCACCGGCCGGGCATGATGCATTGGGAGCGGGCCCGCCGGCCGTCAGTGTGACTAACTCCCATCTGTGGTGCAGCTCCATTGATTATAATTGAGCCACTTCACAGAGGGGAGGAGGTTACATCACACTGGGGGCAGACGGGCCGACGTTCGATAATAGACCGACAATGTGTGCGGGAACCGGCTGGCGGGTTAAAAAAAAAAGAACCGCAGCACTGGCAGCCCTGTACCGGTGCTGGTCTTCTCATGTTAAAAAGAAAAACAAAAAAGTTATTTGCTTTAAATGCTTTAAAGGTCAGATCAGAAACTTGACAGATTAGGAGAACATGCCAGAAGAAGTGTGTGGTAGCACACTCCAATCTCCATCCAGGGAACTCCATTATAAGCCTATGGGGCTGCTGGACCAAGATGCTTATCACCAGCAAAGTGCGGCGCTCTTCTCTCCACTCATTCTCCTGATTGGTGGGACACTGGTGAGTCTGCATCAGGACAGTGGGGAGCATGGAGAGGTAAGTATAAAATGCTTATTATGTTTACCAACAGGGCAGCAATATATAAAAAATGAGGAGCGAGGGGAGCGTCACACACAGCCAGCGGGGGGGGGGGGAGGGATGGGGTTAAAGGGGCGGATCTGCTGCGTGTATGGGACCCATTCAGATTCACACTACAGGATCCGCAGCGGATTTTGCTGCAAACTCGCAGCGTGAAATCCGCTGTGGATCCAGTACGTGTGAAGCTACCCTAAATTTTCCCGACAAACACCTTGTCTGAAATCTTTTTGACTTTTCAGTTTAATTTTGGGACCAATTTTTTTTTTTTTTTTTTTATAGCTAACAGGTATACAAATACACCAAAAGGGATGGCGCTGCAACAGTCCTGGGATTCTGTACCTCATGGAATTCGGAGAGGGGTTAGGCACAGAACATGTAATGTCATCAGGACTCGGGAATTAATCTTTCCCTTATAACATGACAGCCCGGTGTACTTGGGTTAAAAACAAATTCTATATTTGGACGACCTTCATAGTAATTAGGAAGTTTCGACAATGATTGGAACAAAACAATTATTGTCGTTGATCAGCTCGGAGCGGATAATTTTACACAAAGTGACTTATGCTGAGCCCCGGATTACTGCTTGTTAGCGGGCCGCTAGTAAATGACCTCTTCTAGTAGTCAAATCAATGATGCATAGTCCTCATTAAGTAACATCCAAACGCAAGTCGTCCTATAAATAATGTTTATTTTAAGCTTTTAAACAAATGATAAAACCTAATATGTGAAAGCCATCTGCTTCCACTCTGACACCTTCTTTTTTTTTTTTTTTACTTAGGTTTTTACTTTTGCTGCAGAAAGTTGATAAACTATAATCACTAAAGATAAGAGGTTGATTCATATTACAGCCCAATGAAAGCTACCATAATATAGCTCTGATTTAGGGTTCTATAGGGCTCTGGTTATAAAAATGTAAATTTGGCCCAATGTTAAGTACAGTCTGGGGAGCTGATAGCAGCAGGAGAGGGATTTTTTTTCTCTCCCTTTAATTTTAATAATGTTCCGAGTATAATCCTCCGAAGATATTTTTATTGTTTAACAGAATGGCTTCTCTATGGGTAGAACAGTGTTATGGCCCTAATGACTTTATCACCTTTTGTTAAAATTTTAAAATACTAGAAGGAAAAGGGGATATATATATAATGCATATATATATATATATATATATATATATATATATATATATATATACATTTTTTTTATTTATTTATTTTTTTGTATACACATTTACTGAAGAGACATCTGTTTTAGGTCCCAAGAAGCCTAGCAGGTATTTTTTTTTTTTTTTTTTTATCCAAAAGGATTTGTTTTTACAATGTAAAAATAAGGGCCTGTTATTAATGAACATGAATATTAATAGCGGCTCTTTCTGTTTTCTAACAACATTGTAATATTTGCACTATTATGTAATATTTGTACTTTTACATTGTGGGAACATAGCCGTAGATTGCATTAAATGCAAAGTTACAACATCAGTTTACAGTCTGTTACATTTTACTTATTTTAGGCTGTTTCTTTCTACTAAGAACGTTTTTTGATTTTTTTTTTTCCCCCAAAAACATTTTCAGGCCATTAAAATCATAAAAAACATCCAGTTAACAAATGACATAACAGCATCTGCTATAGAAAAACATAAAAACATCTGAGTGTTAGGCTATGTTCACGCACCGTTCGGACAAGGGCTGTTGTTTGGCACTCAAAACCAATGACCGTTGTATTGAGTGTCAAACTGAGAGCCTTTGTTGCATTGAAAATGACTTTGAAATCAATGCACAACGTTTGGAAAAAAAAAAAAAACTGCGGCTGTAATTTATTATGGCTGAAAAATAATCAACATCTTCAATATTTAAAACCATTTTAAAATAAAAAAAATGCTTCTTGCACATATAATTTCATTTTTCCAGCTGTAAAATATATAAAAAAAAGTCTGGATATTTATTAAATCAGTTTGGAGAATGAATTGTCTCCTCCCCCCCCACAAAAAAAACCCAAAAAACGTAAAAAGTAATATCTAAAATAAAATGTATATATTTACACAAAGACGTGTATGTTTTTTCATCCTCCGGTTGTATCTGTTCGGGTTTACACATTTAGGCTATGTTCACACACACTGTTTCCGTCAGTCTTTTTTCAACCAAAACCAGGAGTGGATTAAAAACAGAGAAACTGGGCAAATCTTTCCATTACAAATTTTGCCCTGTCAGCTTCTCTCCTGGTTTTGGTTTAATGGAAATACTATGTGTGAACATGGGCTTAGGCTATGTGTTGCTCATATTTTTGGCCAGTTGTAATTCTGAGGCAAAAATACAGCTGTATTTAGATAATTACAGTAGAAAATAATGATTACACTTTTTATTTACGAACGTAATTATTAAAATACGGATGTATTTTCGCCTCAAAAACCTTGTGTAACCGTAGTGTATTTCATGTATTGCAGCTGCTGTTTTTTTTTTAATGAAGCCGATCATTTACATCCCATAGCGAAGCGGTCCTCGTCTGAGTTAACTTCGCCTCCGTTTTCTATTATAAAAATAATAATGCATTTTCGGGAAATTTTCCGCTGACGTTAATATTTAATGGTTTGTTACTGTTCTGTCTCATTGTTCTAAAAATTTAAGAGAAAGAAAAATCGCTCCTCTTAAAATTTTAGATCCTCTTATTTTATAACGGGTGAAGTTTTTATGGCGCTTTAGATGTATATTTTATGTCCAGGAAATTCTTAAATACTTTAGTTTACTGGTAGAATATGAGGCTTACACATTTTGAGGAAATATTAAGAAAAAAAAGATTAACTTTAATCGACATGAATAAAAGCGCATTAGAAAGAACGGACATGGGAAATTTTTATGTAGTTTTTGCCTCGAGTGTCCCAAACACTTGTATTCTTTTTACTGTTGCTATTTACAAAAAAAACCTATACATGACAATCCATTTAGCAAAAGGTTTTACACTCCCGCCAAGTATAGAGCCTAGGTGCCTATAAGCATAACAAAACATATCAGAAGCCCCTCCATCACCCCCATCAGACAATCAATGGAGACAAGTGATACTTACCATAGTCTTTACCTTGTTCGCGAATGCTTATTTTTTTACCTTTTTTTTTTTTTCATGAGCGATAAGTGGCCCCAGGAAATCTCTTGCAGTAGATTTTTCCCTCTATTTATGGCATGCTCAACCAAATTAAAGTAGAAGTCCGGCCTCCGCTGTATTTTATTTATTTTTTTATTTTAATTGCAGGGGCACAGGGAAATTAACAAAGGGTAGTAACTCATCTCTCCCCGTGCCTCTTCAGCTCCGGGATCTCCGGCTGATGTCATGACCCAGCTAATGGACTGGCCCCTCAGCGGGACGTCGCTCCAGTCACTGATTGGCTGAGCTGGTTGTCACTCAGCGGGGATGGGCATTTTCACGTGAAAATTACTTTTGGCAGGGGTGCGGTTAGGCAGAGCATTGCGAGCACGGCGAGAGGTAAGCAGTGCTTCATTGTTACTCTCTTCCCTGCCCCTGCCGCCTGTCAAAAGTCAGCTGAGGCTGGACTTCTCCTTTAAGTGTCCATGTGTATGAGGAGGATGGGAATAACCATGTAATTAAAGGTGTATGGCTACCTTGGGCCGATGAGCATTAATAACAGCCGTTATTTTGTAACAATGGACGTTATTTGCCTTTATTTTTACATTGTTGGAACATATCCCTCTAGTGGTTTTCTAGGGTAGGGGTGCAAAACTTACGGCCCTCCAGTTGCGGCAATAGTACAATGCCCGTCATGCCTGAACACCCTTTGGCCATCAAGGCTTGACGGGAAGTGAAGTTTTTCAGCTACACTTCCCATCATGTTGGAGGGGTGCAGGTTTTAGGGAAATGTCGAGTCTCCTGGCACTGTTGCTGTCAGATGTTCTGCCGCTGCTTTCTATCCTCTCCCAGCCCCACTCAGCTCCGTGATTGGTTAAGCAGGAAGTGGGAATTTGTTGGAGGGAGGAAGAACAACATGGAAGTGGCAACTGGAACTTCTTACACCTACAGCACCAGGGAAGCGCGGGAGGTAAGTAATGTACAGACATTTTCCCTGGAAAACTCCCTTAAGCATCTGAATTAAGTAAAGAGAATGTACCATCAGGTATATTCTCTTTAAGTGTAGCATATTAATAGAGTGGCGCCAGGCTCTGGAAAGCAGGTGAGAAATGGAGAAAATAAAAAACTTGCATGCAGGCAGGGGGTGGGAGTAAAGGGAACATAATAAAAAGTCTACTTACCTGTCCCTGTGTCCCTGCAGTGGCTCATCAGCTCTCCGACAGCCTCTGGAACAAATTTTTCACTCAAACGAATAACCCGCTGAGTCAGTCAGTGACTGCAGCAGTGTCCTGCCCGATTCACCGACTGAGTGGGCAATCCTTCAGCCGGGTCGTGAGGTTGCTGCAGCGGGAGCTGTAGGAGATGGGCGGGGAGTAATGATGCGGCGCTGCAGGAGCATGGGGACCAGTAAGTATGCTTTCTTCATTGTGTTTGCCAATTTCTCCATTAATCTTTCCAGCCTCCTACGATGGTAACAGATGGTGGGGGACATCCACTAATGTTAGTCATTACAAGGGGTCACCCCCATCAGCTTTCTACACCCACAAATGTTTACTGTTAAGCGGAGATACACTTTTCCTTTCTAAATGTTAAAGAAGCATATTCATCTGTGGTATAAATATACCGATCCCCCTCAGATTGCTTGACACCTTCTTGACTTGTCTACACTGCTTCTAGCCCCAGATTCAAAATGATACAAACGATCCCAGTTTACATCATGGCATCCAGCAGGTAAACTACATTTCCTAGGCATGCATTGCACCTCAGAGCCAACTACTGCCAGAGATCATGTGACCTGTGTCTCAAAGGGGAGGGGGAGCACAGAGGAGTGGAGACAGAGTGGACCAGGCATCTCCAGGGAGTCACCATATGATCTAAGGGGCCAATTCATGAAGCGTATCATGCAAGAAAGAGTTATAAGGATGTTTGAGATCTCTGATATGCCAACACATAGGTGTGGTTATTAGTTTGTTTGTCCTGTGGGACATGTTATAGGCATTTATACCTTGGAGACAAATCATGGGCCCCCAGAAGACAAGGGACCCATTCTTGTAACTGAGCGCAAAGAAACTGCAATGGGTAGGAAGTCAACCCAAAGGTTGAGAAAAGACCTTTCTGTTCCCAATTGTATAAATGTGGGTTGTACTGTAATCTCTGCTATGGGGTCCCATGTCTTCTATGAACATTATTTTTAAAATTCATACTTCTTTTGGGGAGGGGGAGGAGCCAACGGCAATTGTTTACACTTCTTGATAGTAAATTAAAAGCCAAACTTTTATAATAGTCCATATTCCTGGAGCAGGATGACTAATAGATAGAGAGTTTGATGCACTCAAAACGACAACCATCAATGCCACGGATGGACATAAGAAACAAATGCTGAGCAAATGACGAGGCAACTCATGGCAGGGAAGGTCAAAAACACTACAACTAGTTTTATTGCACTCCCAATAAGATAAAAAGATAGAGGTCTAGAGAAATATCCGGTGCTGCATCACTGCCATGGAGCTCCGTAGGAGAGAAATGTGGGCAACAAAAGATAAATGGGTAGTGGGATTTTTCCTACGCCGTCTACAATAAATCTTTGTAACAAAAAAAAAAAAAAAAGAAAAGAAAAAACAACACATGCTTCATAAAATGGAAACATGTTTGTTCCAAAAAAGAAGTCGAGGAGCCCTCCACCGGTAAGCTATTATAGTTGTGCTAATAATGTACCTGAAGAGGTCAGGGTCGTATCAAGGTGCCCAAACTTCAGAGACAGACGGGAACTTAGGAAGAGACGACTTGTATTATTACTTTATTTAGGATTTTGAGGGAACAAGACCTAACGAGACTAAAAATAAGGACAAATGTCAACTTTTAGTTAACATTAGAACTTAGTTATTAAAGAATAAAATTTTGGTAAATTAAGAAAAAAATGCTCAATAAGTCAGGACAACAAGCTCATATAAAAAATGGGGGTGGGGGGGTGGAGGCTAAGATGACCATCGCGGAAGAAGGATAAAAATCTGCAATGAATGAACGAATATCTGACCCTGCTGGGGACTCCAGGTGTCAGTCAAACAGGGAGGGAGGAGACGACTCCAGTACCTTATTTCACATCCTGTAAGCACAGACAGATAGATGAGAGGACCTATTGTTGAAAGTGACACTGTCACCCCTTTTCTGTAGGAGGATGTCTCTACACAGCTGTAATGCCTAAATTCTGCAGTTTACTTTATAAAAGATTTATTGGCTCTTGGTCCAGTGTTTTTGTTATCATTGGTAGATTGTGCCACCTGGGAGGGGCTTTACAGCCACTGTGCCACTGTGCCCCATCTATATTGGCACCATATGTCACGCCCCCTCTGTGACATCATTGCCCCTTGGTGGCAAATGGAATGGCCCGGCCTAGGGGGGACTAGAACTATAGGCCTGCCCATTCCAATGGCTGCTGAGGGAGGTGCCTAGACGGCGATAACATCACGTAGGCAGGGCCTACTGCACTGATGTGGGCGGGGCATAGTGTCACAGTGACTGTAAAGTCCCATCCAGGTGGCACAATCCACCAATTAAAAGCATTTTTCCCTGGACGAAGCACCAAGAAATCTATTATAAAGTAAGGTTTGAAAACTGCAAAATGTAGGCTTTACAGTTGTGTAGAGACGTCCTCATACAGAATGGGGGTGACAGGATCACTTAAAGTAATGTTTTTATGTTAAACTTTTTTTTTTTAGGAATTTTTGTGACTTTTTTTCTAATTTCCCATTTTTCTATCTATATTATAAAATAATCCTGATTAAAGATGATCAAACAGGGATGGGGTTCAGGTTCGTACGAACCCAAACCATCGGCATTTGACTCCCGCTGCCTTCCCCTTCCGTGGGGAAGGTGGAGACAGCCCAAGTACCGCCTGGAAAACAGGGATACAACCTAGGTAATAGCTTGCAGGATATCAGGGAGAGCGGAGAGGTATATATAGTTTTTATATATTTTTTAACAGATTCGTAAGCCACACATCGCTATTACAATGACAATGATTTTAGTTCAGGACCTAAAGACACGACCAGCCGATTAACGTTGTCATGAGTTGATCGTTTTTGTTATTACAAGGAGCAATGATTTTCGGAATCAGGCCGATTCGGCAGATTTTTGCTCGCTCTTACAATCAGACATTGAATTAGTCATTAGAGTTGAGCGCTATTCCAGCATGCTCAAGTCTGATTATTTGGCATATGATTACTGGTGGCTGAAGAAGTAGGATGCAGCCCTAGGGAGTAGTGATGGGCGAACATGTTCGTAAACGTTTGTAACGCTAATTGTTCGTGTTCGCCAATCAAAAACATTTTGTTGGATGTTTGGAATGTTTATAACATTTTCGAAAATATTCGAACTTGCGAACGAACCCCACTGCATAATTTACGTTTTGTGCTTGATAATCTGTATGCATGGGTGTAACTCTAGATTGTAACGTACAAAATCTGTACGCAAATGAATGCAAAACACCAACACCAACCAATCATGATCATTTTTTTTTATGTTCATGTTCAGGATCCGAACGAAATATCGGGATGTTCGCTAATCACTACTAGGAAATCCAGGAAAACAGAAACACTCATAGGCCATAGGCTGTATCCATGTCTTCCCAGACTCCCTAGCTGCATCCAGCTTCTTCAGCTACCAGTAATTATAGAAGAAGTCTGGCGAAAAGTATTGTATTGCCCCCCAAAAGTTATACAAATCACCAATATACACTTATTACGGGAAATGCACATAAAGTGCTTTTCTCCCTGCACTTACTACTGCATCAAGGCTTCACTTCCTGGATAAACATGATGATGTCACTTCCTGGATAAAATAGTGATCTCACTTCCTGGACAACATGGTCATGTCAATTCCTGGATAACATGGTGATGTCACTTCCTGGATAACATGGTGATGTCACTTCCTGGATAACATGGTGATGTCACACCCTGACTCCCAGAGCTGTGCGGGCTGTGGCTGCTGGAGAGGATTATGACAGGGGGACACTGAGGGACACAGGGCACTGGAGGAACACTGAGCATCCCTATGCCATCATCCTCTCCAGCAGCCACAGCCCACACAGCTCTGGGAGTCGGGTCGTGACATCACCATGTTATCCAGGAAGTGACATCCCCATGTTATCCAGGAAGTGACATCCCCATGTTATCTAGGAAGTGACATCACCATGTTATCCAGGAAGTGACATCACCATCTTATCCAGGAAGTGACATCACCTTCTTATCCAGGAAGTGACATCACCATGGTATCCAGGAAGTGAAGCCTTGATGCAGAAGTGCAGGGAAAAAAGCACTTTACATGCATTTCCAGTAATAAGTGTATATAGGTAATTTGTATAACTTTTGGGGTGCAATACAATACTTTAATAAAAAATGTAACCGGACTTCTCCTTTTAATGCTGAATGATCAGACTCAAACTCAGATCAGACTGGAGAATGCTGGAATAGCGCTCGACTCTAGTCGTTATTAATGCAGAAATCCAGATACTCGCAAAGGCTTCACTTACCCTTTTAAGCTTTTTAGATTTTTTTTTTTTGCTTTGCATGTGAAACACATACAGTATATTTATTTCCTGGCATGTCCCTGTACTAGCTTGTTGTTTCCCTTTGGTCCCTGAAATGTTGCTATTACAGCGGTTTCCCTTTAAATTGGCCACTTTTTATGGCTGAGAAGCAGTCACGTTACTTTATGGTCCTGTCTCCCGGTAATATATAAAGTCCTCTTTATCCAGACGTCCTATCAATTTAAATGTGTTTACTATTTTAGGATCCAGTACTGGAAATCAATGTTGCAGTCTAGTTTACAGCTATCTGATACATCTGAAGTGAAAGGAAAGGACGTACTTCTCAGCGTCTGGCAAACATCTTTTTTTCTCATTGAAGACGTCTCAGGGAGGCTCAGCAGCCTTGGTTTACTCTCCTTTATTTATTGTGAATAGCGTCTTTTGTGCTAATTCTATGAGTATCCCTCTTCAATGGTAGTACATATGTGTGTATGTAAGTATATATGTAGGTATGTATGTATGTATTTATGTATGTATGAATTATGTATGTACGTATGTATGAATTAGGTATGTATTTACGTATGTATGAATGTATTATGTATGTATATGTGTGTGTGTATGTATGTATGTATGAATTAGGTATGTATTTATGTATGTATGAATGTATTATGTATGTATATGTATGTATGTAAGTGTGTGTTTGTAGGTATGTATGTATGTAAGTATGTATGTGTATATGTATGAATGTATGTAGATAGGTATATAAGTATGTATGTGTTTATGTATGTGTGTATGTAAGTATGTAGGTATGTAAGTGTGTATGTGTGTATGTAGGTATGTGTAACTCTAAAATTCTTAAGAGGAATTGTTTCACTAAGACAAAATCTTTGTATATTACCTATTAGGTTATGTGGTTGATATGAGCATTCACCCACTGGGGCTCCCCTCAATGAGTAGAGATGGGGGATGAAGGTGTGTGAATCTTGATACAACCCTACACCTGCTGGAAGGTGTAAGGCTGTTGCACACAGCCTGAGCCGGGGGAAAGGCCATGTTTACTAAGGGGTGTGCGCCTCTTAGTAAAACCAGCTGGGGAAAAGGGGGCGTGGCTCGGGCTCGTACGCCGGTCTTTATAAATGTCACACTTTATCTCTAATGTGACTCTGTGCATCATTATTCATTCATTATGATACAATGAGCTCCCGAGCGGCTTGAACTGTCATGGCTGCGTCAATATAGTAGCATAGTGCTTGAGCTCACTGTATCATAATAAATTATAATGCACAGAGTCTTGTTAGAGATTTATCAAAGGGTGTAAAATATAGACTGGTGTAAACTGCCCACAGCAAAAAATATAATGTTCCTGCAGCCGATACAGCAGTATTGTCCGCAGGAACGTGCCAAATGCTGCCCAGCATCCGGCAGTATAGCACCGCCCATTAACATAGTGTGAACATGGCCTAAAAATGATTGTTTATGTCAGCAATCGGTGAATGTAATAATTTCAGAATTGTTCGCTACATTATAGAATCTTTACAGGATAATCACTACGTGTAATAAGGCCTATAGGAATCAGTGCTATAAATGGTACATGGGAGTTACACAACCCTGTTAGATGGGCCTCACCGTGCTCAGTCCATCTCAGGGTTTCTGTTGACTCCCCTGATTATGTGCTCTCCCCCCTGCGGGCTCAGTCATTGGCCACAGTGTATCACGAAAGTCATCAGGGTTAGGGTCCTATTACATGAAGCGATTTTTAACCCTTAGAGGACCGGGCCAATTTAAATTTTTGCGTTTTTGTTTTTTCCTCCTTGTGCTTAAAAGGCCATAGCACTTGCATTTTTTCACCTAGAAACCCACATGAGCCCTTATTTTTTGCATCACTAATTTTACTTTGCAATGACAGGCTGCATTTTTTCATAAAGTACACTGCGAAACCAGAACAAAATTCAATGTGTGGTGAAATTGAAAAAAAAAAAAGCGCATTTCTTTTATTTGGAGGGTATTTTTTTTACGCCATTCGCCCTGGGGTAAAACTGACTTGTTACATATGTTCCTCAGGTCGTTACGATTACAACAATATGTAACATGTATAACTTTTATATTATGTGATGGCCTGTAAAAAATTCAAACCATTGTTAACAAATATATGTTCCTTAAAGCGACTCCGTACCCACAATCTGACCCCAAACCACTTGTACCTTCGGATAGCTGCTTTTAATCCAAGATCTGTCCTGGGGTCCGTTCGGCAGGGGATGCAGTTATAGTGATAAAAACAACTTTTAATCCGTCAGCGCTGTGTCTAACGACCGGGGCTTACATTTGTATATGCATTAGGCTGGCACAACCTCTCTGTCCTTCCTACCCACCCTCCTCATCATTAGGAATGCTCCAGGCAGATTACTTCCTATTCCCCACCTGTGGCAGCCCGGCACATGGGCTTAATCGTTAATACACCTGTGCAAAGCTCAAACAGCAGTAAATGTTCCTGGATCATTCCTAATAATGAGGAGGGTGGGGAGGAAGGACAGAGAGGGTGTGCCAGCCTAATGCATATACAAATGTAAGCCCCGGTCGTTAGACACAGCGCTGCCGGATTAAAAGTTGTTTTTATGACAATAACTGCATCCCCTGCCGAACGGACCCCAGGACAGATCTTGGATTAAAAGCAGCTATCCGAAGGTACAAGTGGTTTGGAGGGGTAAGATTGTGGGTACAGAGTCGTTTTAAAATTGCTCCATTCCCAGGCTTATAACGCTTTTAACCTTTGGTCTATGGGGCTGTGTGAGGTGTCATTCTTTGCGCCATGATGCGTTCTTTCTATCGGTACCTTGGTTGCGCATATGCGACTTTTTGATCGCTTTTTATTACAATTTTTCTGGATTTGATGCGACCAAAAATGCTCAATTTAGCACTTTGGGATTTTTTTGGCGCTGACGCCGTTTACCGTGCGAGAACAGGAATGTGATAAATTAATAGTTCGGGCGATTATGCACGCGGCAATACCAAACATGTTTACTTATTTATTTTTATTTATTTATAACATGGGAAAATGGGGGTGATTCATACTTTTATTAGGGGAGGGGGACTTCTAGTATAAGTACACTAATCTCTCATTGCCATTTATACTACATAGTAATACAGGATAGAGCGATGAGATAGGCACTCGATTGCTTCCGGCTGCTGCAGCATTAAGCAACTGAATGCCGAGCCGGATTCAGCGCCATTACGGCGCACAACCTGGCTGGGTGAAGACACGGGGATTGCTCCTCTGGGACAACGTCCGGGGGGGGGGGGGGCAATCTCCGCCACTAGACATCAGGGAAAGGCTGCATCAGGTAATCTGATGCAGCTGTCATCTTTGACAGCTGCATCCAATTATCTAATTATCGGGCACGGCGATCGGACCGTGCCCGCTAATAGCCGCGGTCCCAGGCTACATGCGGCACCCGGGACCGCGGCGGTTCAGAGCACAGCCGCCGCGCGGCTCCGCTCTAAACACCTCTGGACGGCCCTAGACGTACAGGTACGTCCAGGGTCACCTAAGGGTTATTAACGACTAACGATAAACGATCGCAAACGAGATTGTTTATCGTTAACCTGAAATCATTCACCATATTACACAGAACCATGGTCTTTAGTTACGATCGTGATATGATTGTTTCTCCGACTGTTACTATGATCATTTATTTCTTCTGATCCCAGCAAAACAATGGACAATGTGCAATTACACTGAAAGATTAGTAAACAAATGTGGAACTTGAGCGAACGAATGTGGAATTAGAGCGAACAATAAGCAAACGATTAGCGATCATTTTAGGTTCAGATCTAAATCAATGATCAATGACATATGAATGATTTTCTGATAACACAGAACGATTATCATTTAAATTCGAACGATATAACGATTTTTTGCACGATAATCGTCCTGTGTAATAGGGCCCTAAGAGTCCTTTAACCTGGGCCGATAATTACTAATAAACATCAAAACACACCAATCACTGAATTTAAGGAGAAGAGTGAAAAAAAACCAATGGAGTACTCATTTACAAGTTTCCACTGATTGCCCCCTACAAAATTTGAATATGCAAAAAAGGGGTCCGTGGAGCCTCAGTTACGAGTCTCAAAACACGGGAATAGCCAGATATTCCTCTCTCCAGAGAAGGAAGCCCACTGCCAAGGGGTGCCTCCTAGTGGGGAGAGCACCAAACCACCCTGATACGTAGTCCCTCAGGTCCTCACTTTGTTGTGAGCTTTGGGACCTAAATAGGGAAACACCAGGGTGGCCCCTGTAAGTCAAAGTCTAACTCTGTGGCAAGTGTAACTACATAAGACAAAGGTTACCAAGGCTAGGCATCCATCCACAGACTGCAGTTTCGGGGTATTTGCCCCTCGTCAGTGTGGAGCAGGATTCTGGCTATCAGGGGCAATGAAAAATTGATCAACATAACACAACAATCACTGAACTCAAGGAGGTGTTTCCCTATTTAGGTCCCACTGCTCGCAACAGAGCGAGGACCTGAGGGACTACGTATCAAGGTGGTGTGGTGCTCTCCCTATCTTGAGCCCCCCCCCCCCGGGGCAACAGGCTTCCTTCTCTGGAGAGAGGGATATCTGGCTATTCCCGTGTTTTGAGATCCCTTTTTTGCATTACTAATAAACATTCCTAGGAACGCACATTTACCTGATAATTGACCCCTGCAATAGGGTCAGTAATAGGCCAATTTCCTTCGGCCACATTATCGCCCTGTCCTGAGGATTTAAAGCCAATAACAACACATTTAAATGGCTGCACAAATGATCCTGAAATTTTTGTGCAGCCCAGCTGCTCGATTAGTCACTGATCTCTGATCGGCACTCCATTGCAGCGCATATCGGGCTGTGTGAAACACCCCTATATCAACGGAGAGACCGGGGCAGATCAGAGCGCTGGCACTGAATTCAGAAAGGTAAATGGGCTCTATTTTATTACTTTACTCCCCCGGCCGACTGTAATTTGTAATTTGTCTATGTTGACACACTGTTTAAACAACGGCCGCTGTTTGACATGTTCACCCGGCAAATACTGCAGTATCAGCCAGATAAATATCATTTTCTTTTATTTGGATTGCGGGCACATTTGGGCTATCCCAATTGCTATTGAAATCAGTGCAATGTACGGCAGTGACAACGGCCAATCATTGTGTGAGCAGACTGAACAGCTGCTGTTCACAGTCTGGGGGCCAGAAATAACTGACAAGTTAATTATTTCCACAGTCGCATTTTTACAAGACTGGCTGTTGTTTAAATCACCAACAACGGCCGTTTTTGTAAAAAAAATACATTGTGTAAAGATAGCCTTAAAGGAGAAGTCCGGTGAAAAATTTTATTAAAGTATTTTATTGCCCCATAAAAGTTATACAAATCACCAATATACACTTATTACAGGAAATGCTTATAAAGGGCTTTTTTCCTTGCACTTACTACTGCATCATGGCTTCACTTCCTGGATAACATGGTGATGTCACTTCTTGGATAACATGGTGATGTCATGACCTGACTCCCAGAGCTGTGTGGGCTGTGGCTGCTGGAGAGGATGATGGCAGGGGGACACTGAGGGACACAGGGCACTGAGCATCCCTCTGCCATCATCCTCTCCAGCAGCCACAGCCCGCACAGCTCTAGGAATCAGGTTGTGACATCACCATGTTATCCAGGAAGTGACATCACCATGTTATCCAGGAAGTGACATCACCATGTTATCCAGGAAGTGACATCACCATGTTATCCAGGAAGTGAAGCCTTGATGCAGTAGTAAGTGCAGGGAAAATACACTTTATAAGCATTTCCCGTAATAATTGTATATTGGTGTTTATAACACTTTTGGGGGGCAATGCAATACTTTAAAGGGAACCTGTCACCCCCCGTGCCGGGGTGACAGACTCCCGACCCCCCTTTACAGCCCCCTATACTCACCTGATCCCGCCGGGTCCCGCTTCTGGATCCGGTCAGGTCACGGAGATATCAGCCGCTGCAGCAAACCGGCGCGCGCGCTGAGAGATGAGTCCAACGCTCATAGAGAATGACGGAGCGCTGGACTCTCCGTGATTCTCTATGAGCGTTGGACTCATCTCTCAGCGCGCACGCCGGGCTGCAGCGGCTGATATCTCCATGACCCGACCTGATCCAGAAGCGGGACCCGGCGGGATCAGGTGAGTATAGGGGGCTGTAGCGGGGGGTCGGGAGCCTGTCACCCCGGCACGGGGGGTGACAGGTTCCCTTTAAAGTATTGCATTGCCCCCCAAAAGTGTTATAAACACCAATATACAATTATTACGGGAAATGCTTATAAAGTGTATTTTCCCTGCACTTACTACTGCATCAAGGCTTCACTTCCTGGATAACATGGTGATGTCACTTCCTGGATGACATGGTGATGTCACTTCCTGGATAACATGGTGATGTCACTTCCTGGATAACATGGTGATGGAGGTGACAGGTTCCCTTTAATAAAAATTTTTGCAGGACTTCTCCTTTAAAGAAAACCTTTAAGATCCATGGGCAACACAACAGAGAAAGGTCCTCCTATTACTGCTGCAACATTTTAGAGATCCCAGTTTAAAAAGCAACCCGGCTGGTCCCGGCAGGTTTCTCCCCATCAATCTTGATGGATAGATCTCTCCCAATAAACAAATAGGGTGAGATCTATCCATCATGCCCCGGCCGACTGGGAGCGAGAAGCCGTCTGGGACCGCACAGGTGACTTTCCTGAATTCTTTTTAAAACTATTTCTTTTTTTATTCAAAACTATTCAAAACTTTAAATGTACTGGAAAGAGAATTTTTTTTGTGCTAAAACACATCCTGTCATATCTGAGAATACAGACAACATATACACCAAGCGTCATCCTGAATATAAATAAAATTAAAAAAAAAAAACCTTAATAACACCTCAAAGCCCCAGCCCTTCAAACCCCTCTTTGGTTAATCCTGCTTCTCCTTCTTCTTTTTCCAGGGCAGCTCCGCTGTGCACTCTCCATTTGCTCCGGTCTTGATCATGTATGCATTAGTCTGGTTTACTTATATTATTAAAAGTAAATTCAGATCACAATTGACTTTTCATCTGTATAACAAGAAGAGAGATATTTACCCTGACAGCCATTTCATTGTAGAAATTCATCTTCATAATAAAGTACGCTGTCTGCGGAGGAAGAAGAGAGGAGAAGGGTGGCTTAGGTCTCGGCAGCGACACTCGCACACATAGGCACAGACAGACAGCGGCTCTCTCTTTTTTTTTTTTTTTTTTTACATATAGAAGATAAGAAAAGTCTATACATAATATATAATTGAAAGCCGTATCAAACTTTGGTATTGAGAAGACGGGACGGCTAATACATAATGCAGTCTTAACCAGAAAAATCTATGGCAGTCAAAGTAGGCGCTAATGGAGATATATGATCATAAAACGCTCTCCGCTGAGTTTGATAATCAATGGGGCTCTACTGAGGATAAAATAACATTGCAGAAATATTCACAAGTCCTGGTGACACGTAGCATTGTATGATTTATTCACTCGGAGTTCTCTTACCCAAAACTCGCAGAAACATAAAAGGAATTCATATTTCAAGACGTCTGGTTTAATGAAAAATTCAAAGATATGCTGTCTAGCGACGGAATCCTTCAAGGATATGTATGCGGCAATGAAGCAAAAATGAGTCTTCCAACCATCTGTACAAAATGTTATGTACTTAGCTGCCATGCGAGTAATCCTTGGGAATTTTGTTTCATTTAATATTCATTTTAACATCATAAAATCATAAATAATTAGTGTTATTTGAATTGCCTAGCCTGATCCAAAGCAAATTGTCTGTGGAGAGCAGCAGGACTGGATTATTTATCAACAGTCTGGGCAATTAAGAAACAGTTGGCTGCAATATGTTATTTACAAATGAAGACAATGACGCTGCTCCCTCTCCAGCTCCCTCTATCCATTAGAGCCCCGGCAGCCCTGTTCCCGACGTTTAATCAACGCTACGTGGTGAATTTGGAAGGAAACGTGCCACCTCTGGCTTCCAAAAGGAAAATATACGTGTCTTGCTGCCGGGAACCTTTGTGATTGAGTCAGAGAGCAAGTGTTTGATTTCTCTGCAGCACTCCCGCAGGCCAAACTAAGTATTACACTTTAATCAAAGGGTAACCGTCTAACCTCACTGCCCAACAACAGGTCAAGTTTTGGGGATATCCCATACAAAGAAGACCTGTGATAATACCAGAGTATAAGGGCCCATACACACTATGGAATTGGCACCAAAATTTTAAGCAGAATTCCTGCGCGCAGAATTGATATGTCAATTCTTTTAGCGGAGATGCACGGTGAGCGAAGGCACGCAAGCCCTCCCATTCAAACAGATAGCAGGCAGAATTCGTCACAGAGTCCACATGTGGGGGTTCCGCATGGAATTTTGGAGCCGATTCCATAGTGAGAACGGCCCTAATTATATCACGTGAGAAATACTAAGAAAAACCTCAAAACATGAGCTGTCGGTGGCCATGAGGACTGGAGTTGAGAAGCGCTAGTCTAAAGGTCTGTTTCACTCGCTTTGCATAGAGTACTGTGCAAATGTTTTGGAATATACGTCAGTAGGTGTGAGCATCGGAGCCGGCAGGTGGGCTGAACGATGCTCGGGAGGGCCGAGAAATGGCCGACCCCAGTGCTCCTAACAATCAAATCTGAATATTTTTATAGCACTGAATAGGAAGAAAACGGTAAAGATAGAAAAGGAACATTGCTGAAAATTGGATTTTACATAAAGAGAAAAAAAATCAATGTCTTTCCATAGACTTCAAAGATCTTCTATGGATTAAAGTAGCAGAAGCTGCATTTTTTTTTTTATTTAAATTTTATTAGATTCTTCACACAATATGAAGTTGATAAAACGTTGGAAACATTGGATTTCCTCACAAGCTAAATTTTTTAGACGTTTTTGGGTATGAGGGGTTTTCCGGAGGTGGTTTGGTGAGGATTGCACTAAGGTCATGAGTAAGACTCGTATGATGGGGTTGCCCCTTTCTGTAGGGTTGCACTGTTTGGAGGGAGGAATCAACATTGGTGTCGGCGGTGGATACCTCCATTTTATTTCTCCCCCTGAAGCTGAAGCTGTCCAGAGCAGGAGAGGTTTTCTATGAGAATTTGCTGCTGCTCCGGACAGTTCCTGACATGGACAGAGGTGGCAGCAGAGAGCACTGTGTCAGACTGGAGAGAATACACCACTTCCTGCAGGACATACAACAGTTGATAAGTACTGGAAGGCTTGAAGTAATTTACAAATCTGTATAACTTTCTGACAACATTTCTGAGAAACCCTTTAGGTGATGTTCACACAATGTACTATTTTTGAAAAGAACGGTGACTGTTTTCCATTAAAAACAATGGCTGATCTTTTTATACTGCAGTGATATGCACTGAAGTCAAAGGAACAATGGCTGTTGTTTTCACTCAGTGACTTCAGCGCATATCATTGCAATATGAAAAGATCAGCCATTGTTTTTAATGGAAAACAGTGGCCGTTCTTTACAAAAAAAGTAAGTTGTGTGAACATAGCCTGAACTTTGAGTCAGAGATCCTCTGTCACCAAATAATGGACAATTCTTTTGCTCTCTAGCATATATAGCTCCAGCTACAAGTGAAGTGGGAGATGCAACCAGAGGTAAGGACGCTCAGTTTGCCGGACCTCCTCCTAAGAAGCCAAACACGTTACTGGAAGTACTCTGTCCTCTCTCTCAGGCTACTTAGGGCCCTATTACACGGAACGATAATCGGCCGAATTGGCCCTATCCGGCCAATTATCGCTCCATGTAATAAACACAACGATCAGCCGATGACAACGATCATCGGCTGATCGTTGATATAGGTTTGGACCTATAACTGTCGGGCGCCGATCGCATACCACTACGTGTAATAGCCTTGTGCGGCCGGCGGCTGACGATTTCCAAACTCTACTCATTACCTATCCAGGCTGCAGGGCTCCTCTTGCGCCCTACTTCTCCCTGGGTCCTGCGCGCTCCAGCTTCAGAGCGGCCTGTCTGAGCTGACAGGCCACTCAGCCAATCACAGGCCGAGACCGCGGACGCCTGGTGAGAAGCTGAGCGCAAGAGGAGCCCTGCAGCCTGGATAGGTAATGTATACAGTTTAAACAAGGGCTGCAAGGACATCGGTAACGATGTCCATGCAGCCCTTGTTAAACGATTATCGGGCCGTGCAATAGGCCCAGTAAACGAGCGCCGAACTCGTTTACAGTTATTATGGGGCCCCCATGGGCCAGTGTATTAGGACCCTTAAGCCCCTATTCCACTGGGCGACTAAGGGGAGCAAACGAGCGATATTAGCGCTTGTTTGCTCCTCGTTTCCCGCTCGCTGCCGCCGCTATTCCCCGGGGCAGAGTCCAGGGGGTGGGGGGAGGGGCCGCGGGGGGGGGGGGGCTGCCCAGGTGATCGCTAGACCGTCCGGGCAGCCCATAGAGGATAGCAACAGTCTGCTGCCGCTGCTCCTATTCCATGGAGCAACGCCAGCAAATCGCTGCTATCACAGTCGCTTGTTTTTCAACATGTTTGAAAAACAAACGACTGCAACGTTCAGCCGACATGAACGGTGTCGGCTGATCGTTTCCTTCTATTCCAAGAGACGATTATCGGACGATTATCGTTCTGTGGAATAGGGCCTTTAGTCCTGTAACTGACAACTTTTCTTTTTACTTGCCTTCCCCCACTCACATGATATAAAACACTGTCCAGCAGGAGGCAGCAGTGAGCACAGGAGAAAGGCAATGATACCAAACTCCCTCTCCAGACAGATCCGCATTAATAAAATCTCCTTTTCGCCGTTTCGCTCAGTACGTTTCCTGGCGTTCATATCATCTGGACTTGCTCTTTAACTGAAGGTTACAATTCCCATAAATCCACGGTGGAGCTTTTCATTTTTTGCCTATTATTATTATTAATAGATTTCTCTTCTCATTGATTTCATTCATCACGGCGTCTAATTCCACAAACACGTCTCATGGCGGGGGGGTGGGGGGGGGGGGGACGCCATCCTATACGCACTGAACGACTATCTAAACGAATGCGGCTCCATGATCTATGTTCTCATCTGGAAAGTGATTGAGGGCTGGTCTGGAGTGGGCTCCTTGGTGGATAACAAGGAAATAATTTATGGGACAGATCAGGGGGCTTATTAAATGCAGGGACGGGTGATAAGACGTGTTTACCAGCCAAGTGATGAAGATAAACCAACAACCAGGGAGAAAATACACAACGTACCGCCACTTTAAGAAAATGGGAATAATTGAAAAGAGACTGAACAAGAATGCCCCCCCCCCCCATATCCCGGAATCAGGCAAATCTGTATGTAAAAGGGAACATTAAAGGAGACGGTGGCGTTTTGCATAGGAGGGAGACCTGCGGAATAAATTCGAGCAGTCTGGCCGATTATAGTGTGATTAATGTTGTATTCTCTCCCTCCAGCAATATCCAATGCGTTGTGTATTCATCTATTCAGAGATGTCCCTCTCCGGAAATCTCCAGAATCAGACGGAAGACTTATCTGTTTCCACGCAGGCGTTTGATTAATGCTCGGCCGATCCTGTGACATCTCGGAGTGGACGCTTCACTCCATGTCCCGCTACATCTTAATAGTATGTTTTCCATCTCTGCCTGACGGGATCGACATCTATGGCTGAAACCAAAGAAAAATCCTATATATGTCTATTCCTATGGATCCTATCCCTGGTATACGTGTATCAGTAACAAAAACTTCTGAGCCGTAATCAATGCCGGGATGGCAGATGGATTCTCTACTAGTCAGGAAGGGCCTTACACTTCCAGGAGTTCAGCGATCAGCGATCTGATCTGAGATCAGTGATCTGTTTTTCTTATGGCTCTACTAGACATTGCTCCCACCTAGCTGGAATCCTGCTCCACACTGATGAGGGGCAACCCCCCGAAACAGCTGTATGTGGATGGATACCTGGCCTTGGTTTTCCCTTGTCATTACATTGACTTATAGGGCCTCTTAATATGGTGGTTTTGGTGGTTTCCCCTTGGCTGGGTCCTTCCCGGAGGGATATCTGGCTAGTCCTGTGTTTCGGGACTTTTCAATGAGGCTCCACGGGCTCTTCTTTTGCATATTAATGTTTCCCAGGGGGCAATGCACCTAGGATTTCACTGCATTGAGTGTGTTATTGTTTGGCTGGTCTCCCTGAGATCAGCGATCTGTTTCTCTTATACCTCCAGGAGTTCTTGGCCGAATGTTCATGTGGTCCACAGCTGTCTATCAAGATTTACCATCACTTTCCTCATCTGAGTTATCTCCTATCCACAGTATTGATGAAATAGATCATACTAGGAAACTGCAGAGGGTCTGACCACTGAGTCCCAAGATCAGGAACCCCCTGGATGGAGCTGCGGGTCACACATGCACAACGCTGCTCCATTCATTCTCTATGGAACTGCCAGAGATGAATGCAGCTTACCTCTACAACATAACTTATCAAGTTGGAATTACCCCTTTAAGGTCCCGTATACCTCTAAGGCAGGGAGAACCTGTGGCCCCCAAGTTGTTGCAAAACTGTAAATCTGAAAGCTTTGGCTGTCCAGGCATGATAGGTGATAATGATTGCTTTTCTGCAACAGCTGGATGGTCAAGGTTCTCCATACTTGCTCTAAAGGTTCCTGTACTTTTGATGTCCCTACCCATCACTGGCGATAAATGATGAAGGTGAAGATAGGAGTCAGGCTTGATGGAAAATCACTGCTTGGCCCCTTTTTTCTCAGAGAGATAAGCAGCAGTCAGAGTTCTCTGGCTTTGGCCTTATGGGGTAGCTCAGCAAAAATAAAATTCTTTCATATCAACTGGTGCCAGAGATTTGCAATTTACTTCTATTAAAAAAATCTTCAGTCTTCCAGTACTTATCAGCTGCTGTATGTCCTGCAGGAAGTGGTGTATTCTCTCCAGTCTGACACAGTGCTCTCTGCTGCCACCTCTGTCCATGACAGGAACTGTCCAGAGCAGCAGCAAATCCCCATAGAAAACCTTTCCTGCTCTGCAGAAAAGAATACTCCACTTCCTGCAGGACATACAACAGCTGATAAGTATTGTTAGACTTGATCTTTTGTGATAGACGTTAATTACAAATCCGTATTACTTTCTGGCACCAGCTGATTCGAAAGAAAATGTTTTTTTGATGAACTCCCCCTTTAACCCGACCCTCTTCATAGAGAACACAGCAATGCTTATGGTCTCTGAACGGAGCCGCTCCCAAACACCTTAGGCGGCGGCTTATTCTCCAACATGCCCTATCCTTCTCCATCCATACATCATATGTTGGGAGAGTCGGGAGGCCACCATACTTACATGATCGCCTGGCCCTGAGTGGCTATGGCCCTGTACAGGACATATTACGGGATTTATATGGAAGCACAGCAATATTATATGGTATCTATACAGCCAGCATATGTAAAGAGATGGTCATAAGGGCTCTATGCTGTTCTGTATACCACCATGAGGCGTATGTGCGATAATCCCACTGAAATCAATGACAAAAAATGTGGAAAAATGGTGATGAAGTATATACTGTATATATATATATATATATATATATATATTATTTTAAATGTACCGAACATCAACCTCACTAAAAGTAAACCCAGATACAGGTTGTGAGACAAGTCTGTGGATTTAGACTCTGTGATAGTTGACATCAATAAAAAGCGCGGCCGAGATAAATCCTAAAACGTGTCAAATTGATGGAACCCGCTAGTGTAAATGTATGGCTGCCACGAGGTGCCATGATGAAGAAAAGTGCGTCTACTAAGCCTTCCAAGTAGCAGGGAATTCATCAACCCACGGACGCCATTTAAATAAACGTGACGCGTTTCGTGCCCCCATGTAAACTGATGTATCATGCAATAGGGCTAATAAATTCTTGGCGATGTATTGAAACCGTCTGCAGGCGATGTCCTTCGAGAATACAGCGCCGAAAGCTGGTGGATATAACATTGTGGAGACTTTGATGTGTAAAGTCGCTGTCATTCGGAACAGAAAACTGCATTGGGATGATGATACGTGAAACCGAAAGATTCAATAAGGTCACTGAGTGAGTGCAGAGCGTGGAGCGAGAGCGTCCCAGGACAGACAGCAAGATTAATACATTCTCATATGACCTCGGCCCCGAGCATGGAGACTGTTCAGGGGTGCACTTACCCGCCTGGTATTCCTAACTCGACAAAATCAAAGGAGATAGATCAGAGCGATGTTGACAAAGCGCGGTTACTCTGCACATATGGGTGCTGTATCTGATGAGCTTTTATTTTCCGCATCAGTGCAACTTTTATTTCGCAATTTTGTATATGATCATTAGGGTGATTTATTAACAAGTAATCACAGGCATTTTGTGCATATGCTTTACCTTGTTTGCTGGCAACTGATACCTCTCCAGCTATTAGACAGAGAAAATGTTTAAAGTGACCTACAAATACATCTCTGCAATAGGAGAGAAGGAGAGGCTGAGGCTTGGATGGAAATCAGTGGAGGGGAAGGGGCTACTAGGGGTGGGGGGCTGAGGATCAGCAGGTTTAAGGTCAATGTCTACCCTTGGCAATAATTATTAAGCTTCTGTGATGAAAACTATAATATAATCACAATACTCCAAGTACAAGAATATATGTAAAATACTGCTCCTAAATACAAGACTATAACTACTATAATACCGCTCCTATATACAGGAATATAACTACTATAATACTGCTCCTATATACAAGAATATAACTACTATAATACTGCTCCCTATATACAAGAATATAACTACTATAATACTGCTCCCTATATACAGAAATATAACTACTATAATACTGCTCCTATATACAGGGATATACTACTATAATACTGCTCCTATATACAGGAATATAACTACTATAATACTGCTCCCTATATACAGGAATATAACTACTATATTACTGCTCCTATATACAGGAATATAACTACTATAATACTGCTCCTATATACAAGAATATAACTACTATATTACTGCTCCTATATACAGGAATATAACTACTATAATACTGCTCCTATATACAGGAATATAACTACTATAATACTTCTCCTATATACAGGAATATAACTACTATAATACTGCCCCTATATACAGGAATATAACTACTATACTACTGCTCCTATATACAGGAATATAACTACTATAATACTGCTCCCTATATACAAGAATATAACTACTATAATACTGCTCCCTATATACAAGAATATAACTACTATAATACGGTTCAGGGAAGAAAAAGAGTGCTGCACCTCACACCTATGGCTGATACTAGTACCTCTCGGCTGCATAAAAAACATCAGAATTCTGTATGTGAATTGATCAAGCCACACTGCCCCATGTACCTCATGCAGGTCTCTGATACACATGGGTCCCTACACTAAGTCCACACTGTGCCGGTCAGTGACCACCACCCCCGCAGGCGTGCACAGTCAGGGAAGGGAGGCCATGGAACGGCCTTGCAACCCCCATGCCACAGGACCAGACCCAAAAATGCCACACCAAAACCCAGCCAGCACCACCGGCGGAGGAAGCTGCCCCCAAACAGCACAAGTCTGGATAAGGTATTGCACTCACCATAGCTATCAAAGATAGAATGGGGCAGACAGTTTTTTATGCAGCCGAGAGGCACTAGTATCAGCCATAGGTGTGAGGTGCAGCACTCTTTTTCTTCCCTGAACCGTATTTTGTTTCTCTCTTTTCTCCGTGTTTCGCACTCCTCCTGGTGAGACCCACATGACCGCAATTAGCAGGAGACACCTGAGTGCACATGGTTTTAATCCCTCCTGTCTGTCCCATTCTTTCTTTGATAGCTATGGTGAGTGCAATACCTTATCCAGACTTGTGCTGTTTGGGGGCAGCTTCCTCCGCCGGTGGTGCTGGCTGGGTTTTGGTGTGGCATTTTTGGGTCTGGTCCTGTGGCATGGGGGTTGCAGGGCCTTTCCATGGCCTCCCTTCCCTGACTGTGCACGCCTGCGGGGGTGGTGGTCGCTGACTGGCACAGTGTGGACTTAGTGTAGGGACCCATGTGTATCAGATACCTGCGCGCGGTACATGGGGCAGTGTGGCTTGATCAATCCACATACAGAATTCTGATGTTTTTTATGCAGCCGAGAGGTACTAGTATCAGCCATAGGTGTGAGGTGCAGCACTCTTTTTCTTCCCTGAACCATAACTACTATAATACTGCTCCTATATACAGGAATATTACTACTATAATACTGCTCCTATATACAAGTATATAACTACTATAATACTGCTCCCTATATACAGGAATATAACTACTATAATACTGCTCCTATATACAAGAATATAACTACTATAATACTGCTCCTATATACAGGAATATTACTACTATAATACTGCTCCTATATACAAGTATATAACTACTATAATACTGCTCCTATATACAGGAATATTACTACTATAATACTGCTCCTATATACAAGAATATAACTACTATAATACTGCTCCTATATACAAGAATATAACTACGATAATACTGCTCCTATATACAGGAATATAACTACTATAATACTGCTCCTATATACAGGAATATAACTACTATAATACTGCTCCCTATATACAGGAATATAACTACTATAATACTGCTCCTATATACAAGAATATAACTACTATAATACTGCTCCTATATACAGGAATATAACTACTATAATCCAACTGACTGATTAGTCACGTGAAACGGCTGTAGCCACTGGACGCCCCTGCTTTCACTTCCCCTCCCCACTCCCGTCTATCAAGACGAAATAAACGGACATATACCGCAGCGGTTTTTTGGTGAGTGCAAGCTTCTTTGTCTCCTTTGTTGGATAACTACTATAATACTGCTCCTATATACAGGAATATATACCAGAATATAACTAATATAATACTGCCCCTATATACAACAATATAACTACTATAATACGGACATGGAGAGAAAGGAGCAGCTGCACATCACACCTATGGCTGACACTAATGCCTCTCGGCTACATTTTAAAACCAATGCCAGCATGTTGGTATATAATTTGATCAAACCACATTGCCTCATGTACCCCGTGGAGGTCCCCTGGCTCACATGAGTCCCTACACTAAATGAACACTGCGTTGGTCAGCGACTGCCAACCCCGCAAAGCGTGTGCAAGCATAGAATGGCCCTGTAACCCAAATGTCACAGGACCAAACCCCAAGGGCCCCCCCAAAACCAGCAGCCACCGGCGGAGAAAGCGGCCACTAAGCAACACAAGGGTGAACAAGGTCTTACTGCTCACCACTGCACCGGAGGTAGAATGGGAGGAATAGGAGGTACTTATAATGTGTTCACAGGTGCCTCCTGCTGATTCGGGTCACATGGGTCTTACCAGGAGGAGTGCTAACCATTCAGAAAGGGGAGAAAACTAAAATACGGACATGGAGAGAAAGGAGCTTCTGTACCTCACACCTCGACACAGTGCTGAGTTAGTGTAGGGACTCGTGAACCAGGGGACCTGCACATGGTACATGAGGCAATATGGTTTGATCAATTTATATACCAACATCCTGGCATTGGTTTTTAAATGTAGCCGAGAGGCATTAGTATCAGCCATAGGTGTGATGTGCAGCAGCTCCTTTCTCTCCTTGTCTGTATAACTACTATTATACTGCCCCCTATGTACAAGAATATGAATGATAACCTCCTTACAGAATATATTGCACTATAGAGAAGAACATTGTCAGGAATAGTGGTTATTACCTTGACTTTGCTCCTGAAATATTTTCTTGCTTGATACCCTCGCCAATACTTCTGGATCACAGTCACCATTCTGTTCAGGTATCTAAAAAGACCAGAGTAAAGTCAGTTATGGGCAGGCGACATTGTGACAGATACGGTGACTAGTCAGTAGGTATCAGGACTCTGTATCTTACCAGTTCATCTATCATATTGCTCTATTCTTACCAAGTCTAATTAGGCCTGTTACATGCCATCAGTGCCACAGATGCATTTTTCTGTGACCAAGCTCCAAAATTATTCATTACAAAGATTATGAAGCCTGCAGCCACCAGTAGGGGGAGCTCCTGTTGACAGTAATGTTTCACATTTATCTCAAAGGGACAGACTCTTGTTGTCTATGTCCTTGAGTCATGCAGTAAAGCATGTCACTAAATGCTGTTAAAACAGCTCAGGAAAGATGGCCGCCCCCATAACAATGTACACATAGTGAAAATACAGTCAAAGAAAAATTCTGTCAAAAAATTTAAATACAGATTAGAATAAAAGAACAAGTATTAGTATCTTACTGTAAACAATAAAGGAAAATGTAGGCGACACATTCACTTTAAGGGATCTGATTCAGGAACGTGTTATCTTCCTGAAATGTGCTGCCCTGGTTGATTGTTTTATGTTTTTCTCCTCTGGCTTTGGTGTCCTTCCCCCAGGCCTGGTCATACCACATGGTGTACAACAATCAGGTCCGTCTCCTGCAGCGGTGTGAACAGGCCCTTATGCTGGTGCACAGACCACACTGGGGATCTATGAGACTGACATATAGCCTCGCAGGTGTTACTGGTTGACATCTCAGCAAGGCGCTGTATTCCCTAAAACTGTTACTATGGCACTATTATATACACAGATTATAAAACTTCACTGATATTTTTACCAGATATTCTTATGGTACATCATAAAAAAAAACTATTCTCTGAATAACATATAACACCATCCCATATAATAGGACTATGACCTAGTGATCGGCTGACTCGCACACTTCCCCTACAGTGGCCACTAGAGGGAATCTGTAGTATTACACAACGATCATGTGATTTATAGTTAATAATAATACTAAATAATAATTCCTTTATTTATATAGCACCAACTTATTCCGCAGTGCTGTATATAACTAGATCTGCATTTCCAGGGAAATACATAGTGCTTGAAAAGAGCGCCCCTTTACCAGTGACTTCCTTTTAACTTTAATCCTGGATGCCGTCCCTTTAAGAGCGACTTGGGTCCCATCCCTTTAAGAGCAACTTGGCTCCCGTCCCTTTAAGAGCGACATGGGTCCCTTTAGGAGCGACCTGGGTTGCTTTAAGAGCGACGTGGGTCCCTTCGCTCTTAAAGAGACCCAGGTCGCTCTTAGAGGGATCCAGGTCGCTCTTAAAGGGACCCAGGTCGCTCTTAAAGGGACCCAGGTCGCTCTTAAAGGGACCCAGGTCGCTCTTAAAGGGACCCAGGTTGCTCTTAAAGGGACCCAGGTCGCTCTTAAAGGGACCCAGGTCGCTCTTAAAGGGACCCAGGTCGCTCTTAAAGGGACCCATTTTGCTCTTAAAGGGACCCAGGTCGCTCTTAAAGGGACCCAGGTCGCTCTTAAAGGGACCCAGGTCGCTCTTAAAGTGACCCAGGTCGCTCTTAAAGGGACCCAGGTCGCTCTTAATGGGACCCATTTCGTTCTTAAAGGGACCCAGGTTGCTCTTAAAGGGACCCAGGTCGCTCTTAAAAGGACCCATTTGCTCTTAAAGGGACATATTTCACTCTTAAAGGGACCCAGGTCACTCTTAAAAGGACCCATTTGCTCTTAAAGGGACATATTTAGCTCTTAAAGGGACCCAGGTAGCTCTTAAAGGGACCCAGGTAGCTCTTAAAGGGACCCAGATCGCTCTTAAAGGACCCATTTTGCTCTTAAAGTGACATATTCGCTCTTAAAGGGACCCAGGTCGCTCTTAAAGGGACCCAGGTCGCTCTTAATGTGACCCATTTCGCTCTTAAAGGGACCCAGGTCGCTCTTAAAGGGACCCAGGTCGCTCTTAATGGGACCCATTTCGTTCTTAAAGGGACCGAGGTTGCTCTTAAAGGGACATATTTCGCTCTTAAAGGGACCCAGGTCACTCTTTAAAGGACCCATTTGCTCTTAAAGGGACATATTTCGCTCTTAAAGGGACCCAGGTAGCTCTTAAAGGGACCCAGGTAGCTCTTAAAGGGACCCAGGTAGCTCTTAAAGGGACCCAGGATGCTCTTAAAGGGACCCAGGTCGCTCTTAAAGGGAACCAGGTCGCTCTTAAAGGGACCCATTTTGCTCTTAAAGGGACATATTTCGCTCTTAACCCTTAGAGGACCCGGCCAATTTCAATTTTTGCATTTTCGTTTTTTCCTCCTTGTGTTTAAAAGGCCATAGCACTTGCATTTTTCCACCTAGAAACCCACATGAGCCCTTATTTTTTGCGTCACTAATTGTACTTTGCAATAACAGGCTGAATTTTTGCATAAAGTACACTGCAAAACCAGAAAAAAATTCAAGGTGTGGTGAAATTGAAATTAAAAAACGCATTTCTTTTATTGGGGGGGTATGTGTTTTTACGCCATTCGCCTTGGGGTAAAACTGACTTGTTATGTATGTTCCTCAAGTTGTTAAGATTAAAACGATATATAACATGTATAACTTTTCTTGTATCTGATGGCCTGTAAAAAATTCAAACCATTGTTAACAAATATACGTTCCTTAAAATCGCTCCATTCCCAGGCTTATAGCGCTTTTATCCTTTGGTCTATGGGGCTGTGTCAGGTGTCATTTTTTGTACCATGATGTGTTCTTTCTATCGGTACCTTGATTGCGCATATACGACTTTTTGATCGCTTTTTATTACAATTTTTCTGGATTTGATGCGACCAAAAATGCACAATTTTGCACTTTGGGATTTTTTTGCGCTGACGCCGTTTACCGTGCGAGATCAGGAATGTGATTAATTAATAGTTCAGGCGATTACGCACACGGCGATAGCAAACATGTTTATTTATTTATTTATTTGTTTACTTTTATTTAAAACCTGGGAAAAGGGGGGTGATTCAGACTTTTAATGGGGGGAGGGAGCTTTTTACTATTAACAACACTTTTTTTTTTTTTTTTTACACATATACTAGAAGCCACCCTGGGGTTAGGGTTATTCCCCCTGCGGTTAGGGTTATTCCCCCTGGGGGACTTCTAGTATATACACTGTGATCTCTCATTGAGATCTCTGCAGCATAGATATGCTGCAGAGATCCATGAGATCGGCACTCGTTTGCTTTCGGCTGCTGCAGCCGGAAACAAATGAGTGCCGGGCCGGGGACGGCGCCATCTTGGAGCGGTCCCCGGCCGGCTTCAGTATCGGAGATCGCTCCTCCAGAACAACGTCCCGGAGGAGCGATCTCCCCACTATACCACCACCGATCATATGCAGCCGGTAATCGGAGGCAGCTGTCATCTTTTACAGCTGCCTCCGATTACCTGATTAGCGGGCACGGTCCGATAGCCTCGATCCCGGGCTACATGAGGCACCCGGGATCGCGGCCGTTCAGAGCACGGCCGCCGCGCGGCCCCGCTCTGCACGCGGGGAGGCGGCCCTGGACGTAAGGGTACGTCCAGGATCGCCTAAGGGTTAAAGGGACAAATTTTGCACCTAAAGGGACCGAGGTCGCTCTTAAAGGGACCCATTTCGCTCTTAAAGGGACCCAGGTCGATCTTAAAGGGACGCAGATCGCACTTAAATGGACCCAGTTTGCTCTTAAAGGGACATATTTCGCTCTTAAAAGGACCCATTTCGCTCTTAAAGGGACCCAGGTCACTCTTAAAGGTACCAATTTCAAGCTTAAAGGGATATATTTTGCTCTTAAAGGGACCCAGGTCGCTCTTAAAGGGGCCCATTTCGCTCTTAAAGGGACCCAGGTCGCTCTTAAAGGGACATATTTTGCTCTTAAAGGGACCCAGGTCGCTCTTAAAGGGACCCATTTTGCTCTTAAAGGGACATATTTCGCTCTTAAAGGGACCCAGGTCGCTCTTAAAGGGACCCAGGACGCTCTTAAAGGGACATATTTCGCTCTTAAAAGGGACATATTTTGCTCCTAAAGGGACCCAGGTCGCTCTTAAAGGGACCCATTTTGCTCTTAAAGGGACATATTTCGCTCTTAAAGGGACCCAGGTCGCTCTTAAAGGGACCCAGGTCGCTCTTAAAGGGACCCAGGTCGCTCTTAAAGGGACCCATTTTGCTCTTAAAGGGACATATTTCGCTCTTAAAGGGACCCAGGTTGCTCTTAAAGGGACCAATTTAACTCTTAAAGGGACCAATTTCACTCTTAAAGGGACCAATTTCACGCTTAAAGGGACATATTTTGCTCTAAAAGGGACCCAGGACGCTTTAAAGGGACCCAGGATGCTCTTAAAGGGACCCAGGATGCTCTTAAAGGGACCCAGGACGCTCTTAAAGGGACCCAGGTTGCTCTAAAAGGGACCCAGGTCGCTCTTAAAAGGACCCAGGTCGCTCTTAAAGGGACCCGGGTCGCTATTAAAAGGACCCGGGTCGCTCTAGCGACATGAGTCTCTTTAAGAGCGACATGGGTCCCATACCTTTTGGAGTGACTTGGGTCCCTTTAAGAGCAACATGCGTCCTGTCCGTTTAAGAGCGACTTGGATCCCTTTAAGAGCTACATGGGACCCTTTAAGAGTGACTTGGGTCCCGTCCTTTTAAGAGCGACTTGGGTCCCTTTAAGAGCGACATGGCTCCCATCCCTTTAAGAGTGACTTGGGTCCCTTTAAGGGCGACCTGGGTCCCTTTAAGAGTGATCTGGGTACTTATAAGGCCCCGTTCCCACTGAGCAAAGGTAGCGGAATTCCGCGACGGAATTGTCCGCCGCGGAATGCCGTTAGCCTCCCGCTCATAATGGGACTCTATGGGAGGCGCGCGCTCCTGCCCTGTCCGCGCTGAAGAATGAACATGTTCATTCTTCAGCGCGTACAGAGCAGCAGCGCGCGCCTCCCATAGACTCCCATTATGAGCGGGAGGCTAACGGCATTCCGCGGCGGACAATTCCGTCGCGGAATTCCGCTAGCTTTGCTCAGTGGGAACGGGGCCTAATGGTAAAGATCATTGCTCGGTTACCATGACAATCTTCCTCATGTCAGTGAGACAAAATCATTAAGGACCTTCCATATATTACATCTTCTATTGGCCAATAGTGGACATGTGACTGTGGATGATGTGATACATTGCCTGACAAGACCTTAAGAGTTCCTATTGGCTGCTATATTTCAGCTATTTGCATATGTGCTGTGATTGGCTGTTAGCGGTTAGAGTCTGGCCATTATTTGCAATGGGCCATTATTTTCTATGGGAAATTTGGGGTCGTTTAACGTAAATTTCTTAAAAACGACAAATCCGATCGAAACGAAAAATAGCACACCTCACACCGCCGAGGGCTTCGAAACGCAGTTTGAATGGAGTGTGTGCGCAAAGCGGTTCGGGCTGTATTACGCGCAGAAAAATGGCTGGAAGAAGAAGAAGAAGAAACGGAAGAAGAAGAAGAATACGGATTACAATATAGGGATTTTCAAGCACTATAACTAGTCACCAGAATGTTTTTAGATGTAGGAGGAAAACAGAATACCTGGGGGGAATCCCTTGAAAACATGGGGAGAACATACAAACCCCTCACAGGTGATATGTGGATACTTTCCTATCCCTTCTATACTCCCCCCCCCCCCCCCCCAGATGATGTCCATATATATCACAGTTCAGATACATCAGTTCTATCTGGTATCTGCATATAGACCAGCGCTCCACCTTACCGGAGGTAGGCTCGGACCCGGCATCCTCGAAAGCCGCTCTGGATCACCACCGCCGCCTTATATTCCTTCGGTCTGTTCTCCTCAGCATCTCTGCAATGGAAAGATTATATATATAACGGCCGTGGCCATGTGACTAATCTTCCATCCTGAGAAAGTCCTGCTCATAAATTTGAAGTACGTCACAATGTACCAGCGCCCGGGGGGTGGGGATGGGGGGAGGTGTTCTAGACAGGAGAGATACGTACAGAAGAGATCCATAAATACTGCCCCCAGATCACCTCCATAAATACTGCCCCCAGATCCCCTCCATAAATACTGTCCCCAGAGCCCCTCCATAAATACTGCCCCCAGATCACCTCCATAAATACTGCCCCCAGATCCCCTCCATAAATACTGCCCCCAGATCCCCTCCATAAATACTGCCCCCAGATCCCCTCCATAAATACTGTCCCCAGAGCCCCTCCATAAATACTGTCCCCAGAGCCCCTCCATAAATACTGTCCCCAGAGCCCCTCCATAAATACTGCCCCCAGATCCCCTCCATAAATACTGGCCCCAGATCCCCTCTATATATAGTGCCCCCAGATCCCCTCCATAAATACTGTCCCCAGATCCCCTCCATAAATACTGGCCCCAGATCCCCTCTATATATAGTGCCCCCAGATCCCCTCCATAAATACTGTCCCCAGATCCCCTCCATAAATACTGTCCCCAGAGCCCCTCCATAAATACTGGCCCCAGATCCCCTCCATAAATACTGCCCCCAGAGCCCCTCCATAAATACTGCCCCCAGAGCCCCTCCATAAATACTGCCCCAGATCCCCTCCATAAATACTGCCCCCAGAGCCCCTCCATAAATACTGCCCCCAGAGCCCCTCCATAAATACTGCCCCAGATGCCCTCCATAAATACTGGCCCCAGATCCCCTCTATATATAGTGCCCCCAGATCCCCTCCATAAATACTGCCCCCAGATCCCCTCCATAAATACTGTCCCCAGAGCCCCTCCATAAATACTGGCCCCAGATCCCCTCTATATATAGTGCCCCCAGATCCCCTCCATAAATACTGCCCCCAGATCCCCTCCATAAATACTGCCCCCAGATCCCCTCCATAAATACTGCCCCCAGATCCCCTCCATAAATACTGCCCCCAGATCCCCTCCATAAATACTGCCCCCAGATCCCCTCCATAAATACTGCCCCCAGATCCCCTCCATAAATACTGCCCCCCAGATCCCCTCCATAAATACTACCCCAGAGCCCCTCCATAAATCCATGCACGGCCATATTATAGTGCCAGGCATCACGTGATCCATGAATAATAACTCCCATCATTATAACTCCCATCTGTGCCATAATAAACACAAACATCAAGCAAAAGCTCCCACCGACCACAAAACTACAACTCCCATGATTCCTCACACGCAGCTGACTGGTGTCTGAATGACAAGGCATCATGGGAGATGTAGTTTATAGCGGCTGTCGCTCTATCGTTCACTGAAGAAAGTGCTAAAAAAGTTTTTGGGTGCCGCTATTTCATCCCGGAGCTCCGCAGAGTCCCCCGGTACCGGCTTCCCGGTCCTGTCCACCGATTTTACCTGCATTTGAAGAAATATTCCGTGGTCATATCAGCCAAGCGGCTCCGGAGCTTCTCCAGGGTGGCCATGTCCCCGGTGCCTGGACGCGTCTCCATGGAAACGGGAGTCTACCACTCCGCATGGGGGTAGATTACATAGATAATTTAAGATTTTGATCGTAAACCAGTTCAAATATTTAATTAATTAATGTTATAACTAGTAACTAAAAGTGGTTAGTATTATGGATTATCGAGGAGGTGGTAGCTGCCGTGTGTCCGTTTTCTTACTTCTCAGTGTGAATGGTTCATTCCGACTTCCGCTCCCCTCCGCTCCTGGTCGCTGCTGCTGCTCCGGAAGCGTCATGGTGGCTCTGTCCGCTGCCTTGGCTTGGCTCTGATCCTGGTGGGGGACACCTCAAGCTTTGTTCATGGTTGGCGTGGCCAGGAAACACATCCGAGCCAATAAGGGAACCAGCTGGTGAGTGAGCGGGGATGTGACGGTGTCCTGTCAGAGAGGGGTGCAGGGTCCTGAGGGGGAGTCCTGGCCTCACACTATCCCGGGGACCAGGGCTGCCTATTGGTTAGGCGGGAACGTCTGTGGTGATCATGCCCTCTAAATATGTTTAGTCTCACAATGGCGATGATAATAATAATAATAATAATAATAGTGACCAGGTCATGTGACTATAACTGAGTCATGTGACCGCGACTACCTCATCCGAAATAATTTAGTGACTATGTTTGCCGGACATGAGACGTCGTATACCCCTGTAGTTTGGTTATGGGGTGATGTTAACCTTGTTATACGCCATGTACGCCGCAGTCACATGACATCATATGGGAACACGTCTGTGTGTGCGGTCACCGCTCAGGCTTTGTTCACAATAGCATCATAATGTTGGTTTATCATGACACACTGCCGTACTACATGCACCAGCGTGGCCGACACACCCCTATTTACTATAATGGACCGTTCCTGTGCCCATCAATGGTAGTAAATGAAGCTGGGGCCGCCTGCCTGGCCTTGCCCCATGTTCACACAGATCTGGGTTCACACATAACGTACCCGAAGAGGATTTCACACTGCAAGTTCGTAGCGTTATCCACTGCAGATCTCTTCACTGTTACTTTCAATGAGATTACATACTGGCAGCAGAATTGTCATCCCATATGTAAGCGGCAGCCCCCTTATTCCCCCCCGCGGCCTGGTACATACATTACCGGGTCCGCGCTCCGGCTTGCTTTATGGGCTCCCACCGTTTGGACATCCCGCTCAGCCAATTAGTGCACTGCCCCGCCGCAGTCACTGATTGGCTGAGCAGGATGTCCAGACCCCGGGAGCCCACAAAGCAAGCCGGATTGCGGACCCGGTAATGTATGTACCAGGCCGCGGGGGGTTAAGGGGGCTGCTGCTTACATACTGGATGACAGTTTCACTGTGAATATGTAATCTCATTGAAGGTGACAGTGAAGAGATCTGCAGCGGATAACACTACAAACTTGCAGTGTGAAATCCACTTCAAAAACGTTATGCGTGAACCCACCCTTAAAGGTGTTATCCAGTGCTACAAAAACACAGCCACTTTGTTTCAGAGACAGCATGACTCTTGTCCCCAGTTCAGGTGCGGTTTGCAATTAAAGGGACTGTACCACCAGGCCCAGGCTGAAGCACTGGAGGCAGGCCGACCCACCCCCAGTGGGAAGAAACCCCAGCCCCTCCATGACGTGACTCCATTAGAATCAATGGAACCCTATCATGGAGGGGCTAGGGTTTCCTCCCACTAAGGGTGGGTGGCCCGACTCCAGTGCTTCAGCCTGGGCCTGGTGGTACAGTCACTTTAAAGGGAACCTGTCACCCCCCCCCCCCCGTGCCGGGGTGACAGGCTCCCGACCCCCCGTTAGAGCCCCCTATACTCGCCTGATCCCGCCGGGTCCCGCTTCTGGATCCGGTCGGGTGACGGAGATCTCAGCCGCTGCAGCCCGGCGCGCGCGCTGAGAGATGAGTCCAACGCTCATAGAGAATGACGGAGCGCTGGACTCTCCTGTCATTCTCTATGAGCGTTGGACTCATCTCTCAGCGCGCGCGCCGGGCTGCAGCGGCTGAGATCTCCGTCACCCGACCGGATCCAGAAGCGGGATCAGGTTAGTATAGGGGGGCTCTAACGGGGGGTCAAGAGCCTGTCACCCCGGCACGGGGGGTGACAGGTTCCCTTTAAGCTCCATTCACTTCAATGGAACTAAGCAGCAAAACCCCGCCCAAGCTGGAGACAAGAGTGGGTTTCTGGAAATGGCCATGTTTTTGTAGCGCTGGATAACCCCTTTAAAGGGGTTGTTCAACAAAATTGTTTTTCTTTCAAATCAACTGGTGCCAGAAAGTGCCAGAGTTTTGTAACTTATTTCTATTTAAAAAAAAAAAATCTCCAGTCCTCTAGTACTTATCAGCTGCTGGATGTCCTGCAGGAAGTGGTGTATTCTCTCCAGTCTGACAGTGCTCTCTGCTGCCATCTCTGTTCATGTCAGGAACTGTCCAGAGCAGCAGCAAATCCCCATAGAAAACCTCTCCTGCTCTGGACAGTTCCTGACATGGACAGAGGTGGCAGCAGAGAGCGCTGTGTCAGACTGGGGAGAATACACCACTTCCTACAGGACATACAGCAGCTGATAAGTACTGGAAGATTGCAGATTTTTAATAGAAGTAAATTACAAATCTGTATAATTTTCTGACACCAGTTGATTTGAATGATAACATCTTTCGCTGGACAACCCCTTTTATGGGATTCTGTCTTGGTCCCGGTGACGCTACTGTCACATTGCAGAGAATTCTCTGCTTTTTTTGTGCTAATGAGCAGAGAGGAGTCCGACATCCATAGGAAATCTCCGATCAGTCATGAACTCCAAACTGCTTCCTCTGTTAGATAGCTGCTGTTAGGTCAACAAGACACCTGGTACTTTCCACATATCCGTCTGTGCTTTAAGTATGTAGAGAAATGTTTTTATTTCCTAGTGCAAAGTGTCAAAGAGTTTTCTGAGGGCTGTAACACCTAGTTATGGTGTATCGGGCGGAAAAAGGATACATACAACTATGGCGAGCTAAAACCTTTACTATATCGCCTCCTTGCTCCTCCTCTCATCCCTTTCCCTGATTGATTGACAGTCCGCTGAAAGCCGAGCCCTGTTTCCAAATCTCATTCCTGCACCGTTCATAAACATAGTGGGAGAGGGATGGCAGGGGGAGCGAGGAGGCGTCACAGCCCTCAGCACTTCAACCAATTCAGAAAACCTCTATGACACTTTGCACCAGAGAGTTTTCTATGTTATGGATGGATTCCTTTATATTGAGCACCCTGTTATTGGGAAGATCCCATTTATCAGAAACCAGGAGGTCATGGGTTGTTGTGCTCCATGGTCACATTGGCAACGCCAGCAGATCTCCAGTACCCGTGTCATCCAGGTGTCAGGGCATGATGGAAGGCACAGGTTGGTGAACAGTGGTGTATAAGGGCCCTATTCCACCGGACGATTATCGTTTGCATAATCGACCGCTATTGCGAAAGACCTGAAAATGTTCACTCATTTCCATGGAACGATAATCGTTACTTATGATCGTAATTGCGATAGTTTTTCTTCGCTATTTATTCGCTATTGCGTTCGTATCTATTGCGAACGACTGAACGATGTCTTATTCAATGCGAACGATTTGCGAACGAGCAACGATAAAAATAGGTCCAGGTCTTATAAAACGATCAACGATTTCTCCTTCGGTAGTTAATCGTTAACTGCATTTTAACCGAACGATTATCCTTTAGATTCGAATGATTTAACGATAATCTGAACGATAATCGTTCGGGGGAATAGGGCCCTAAGTGTGATCACAGCCAGCTGATTGCACACAATTCATCATCATCATCATCATATACATACAAAATGTCTATGAAGAAATAAAGACGTCTGGGAACAAGTGGAAATTATGCCCCATATCCCTGTGATGTCTCCTGTCCTGTGGTATCAGCATCCTGTAAGGTGTGAGGACCCCATATCCCTGTGATGTCTCCTGTGGTATCAGCATCCTGTAAGGTGTGAGGACCCCATATCCCTGTGATGTCTCCTGTGGTATCAGCATCCTGTAAGGTGTGAGGACCCCATATCCCTGTGATGTCTCCTGTGGTATCAGCATCCTGTAAGGTGTGAGGACCCCATATCCCTGTGATGTCCCCTGTGGTATCAGCATCCTGTAAGGTGTGAGGTGCGGACCCCATATCCCTGTGATGTCTCCTGTGGTATCAGCATCCTGTAAGGTGTGAGGTGCGGACCCCATATCCCTGTGATGTCTCCTGTGGTATCAGCATCCTGTAAGGTGCGGACCCCATATCCCTGTGATGTCCCCTGTGGTATCAGTATCCTGTAAGGTGTGAGGACCCCATATCCCTGTGATGTCTCCTGTGGTATCAGCATCCTGTAAGGTGTGAGGACCCCATATCCCTGTGATGTCTCCTGTGGTATCAGCATCCTGTAAGGTGTGAGGACCAAATATCCATGTGATGTCTCCTGTGGTATCAGCATCCTGTAAGGTGTGAGGTGCGGACCCCATATCCCTGTGATGTCTCCTATGGTATCAGCATCCTGTAAGGTGTGAGGACCCCATATCCCTGTGGTGTCCCCTGTGGTATCAGCATCCTGTAAGGTGTGAGGTGCGGACCCCATATCCCTGTGATGTCCCCTGTGGTATCAGCATCCTTTAAGGTGTGAGGACCCCATATCCCTGTGATGTCTCCTGTGGTATCAGCATCCTGTAAGGTGTGAGGTGCGGACCCCATATCCCTGTGATGTCTCCTGTGATATCAGCATCCTGTAAGGTGTGAGGTGCGGACCCCATATCCCTGTGATGTCTCCTGTGATATCAGCATCCTGTAAGGTGTGAGGTGCGGACCCCATATCCCTGTGATGTCTCCTATGGTATCAGCATCCTGTAAGGTGTGAGGTGCGGACCCCATATCCCTGTGATGTCTCCTGTGGTATCAGCATCCTGTAAGGTGTGAGGACCCCATATCCCTGTGATGTCTCCTGTGGTATCAGCATCCTGTAAGGTGTGAGGTGCGGACCCCATATCCCTGTGATGTCTCCTGTGGTATCAGCATCCTGTAAGGTGTGAGGTGCGGACCCCATATCCCTGTGATGTCTCCTGTGGTATCAGCATCCTGTAAGGTGTGAGGACCCCATATCCCTGTGATGTCCCCTGTGGTATCTGCATCCTGTAAGGTGTGAGGTGCGGACCCCATATCCCTGTGATGTCTCCTGTGGTATCAGCATCCTGTAAGGTGTGAGGTGCGGACCCCATATTCCTGTGATGTCCCCTGTGGTATCAGCATCCTGTAAGGTGTGAGGTGCGGACCCCATATCCCTGTGATGTCTCCTGTGGTATCAGCATCCTGTAAGGTGTGAGGACCCCATATCCCTGTGATGTCTCCTGTGGTATCAGCATCCTGTAAGGTGTGAGGACCCCATATCCCTGTGATGTCTCCTGTGGTATCAGCATCCTGTAAGCTGTGAGGACCCCATATCCCTGTGATGTCTCCTGTAGTATCAGTATATCCTGTAAGGTGTGTGGTGCGGACCCCATATCCCTGTGATGTCCCCTGTGATATCAGCATCCTGTAAGGTGTGAGGTGCGGACCCCATATCCCTGTGATGTCTCCTATGGTATCAGCATCCTGTAAGGTGTGAGGTGCGGACCCCATATCCCTGTGATGTCTCCTGTGGTATCAGCATCCTGTAAGGTGTGAGGACCCCATATCCCTGTGATGTCTCCTGTGGTATCAGCATCCTGTAAGGTGTGAGGTGCGGACCCCATATCCCTGTGATGTCTCCTGTGGTATCAGCATCCTGTAAGGTGTGAGGTGCGGACCCCATATCCCTGTGATGTCTCCTGTGGTATCAGCATCCTGTAAGGTGTGAGGACCCCATATCCCTGTGATGTCCCCTGTGGTATCTGCATCCTGTAAGGTGTGAGGTGCGGACCCCATATCCCTGTGATGTCTCCTGTGGTATCAGCATCCTGTAAGGTGTGAGGTGCGGACCCCATATTCCTGTGATGTCCCCTGTGGTATCAGCATCCTGTAAGGTGTGAGGTGCGGACCCCATATCCCTGTGATGTCTCCTGTGGTATCAGCATCCTGTAAGGTGTGAGGACCCCATATCCCTGTGATGTCTCCTGTGGTATCAGCATCCTGTAAGGTGTGAGGACCCCATATCCCTGTGATGTCTCCTGTGGTATCAGCATCCTGTAAGCTGTGAGGACCCCATATCCCTGTGATGTCTCCTGTAGTATCAGTATATCCTGTAAGGTGTGTGGTGCGGACCCCATATCCCTGTGATGTCCCCTGTGGTATCAGCATCCTGTAAGGTGTGTGGTGCGGACCCCATATCCCTGTGATGTGTCCTGTGGTATCAGCATCCTGTAAGGTGTGAGGACCCCATATCCCTGTGATGTCTCCTGTGGTATCAGTATCCTGTAAGGTGTGAGGTGCGGACCCCATATCCCTGTGAGGTCTCCTGTGGTATCAGTATCCTGTAAGGTGTGAGGTGCGGCCTTCATGGACGGGTCTTGTTTCTCCAGCACAACCCACAGATGATCGATCAGATCAGATCTGGGAAATCTGGAGGCCGAGTCACCATCTTGATCTCTTTGTCATGTTCCTCATACCCGGACAATGTCTGTAGGTATCGCATGATGCCAGGACACAAGGTCTCCAGCAAAACATTGCCCGCACACTGCCCCCGCCATCTTGTCTTCTTCCCGTAGTGCATCCTGGTGCCACCTCTTCCCCAGGTAAGTATTGTAGACATTTGGGCAGGGATGACATGGACTGATCCCTTTCTGATTCCTTTCTGTCACAGTCAGCAGCAGCTTTTCAGCAGTTTGCTTTACAGCAGTTCCTCTGTGAGACTGGACCAGACCCTTTTTGTCCTTGGTCGCTGCCCCCCCTCCCTTGGACAATTTTGGTCAGTACTAACCTCTATATACCGGGAGCATCCCACAGAATAGGCCGCTCTGGAAGATCTATCTATCACCATCGGTCCTGGTCACAATCTTTATCGCTATTGGCACTGGTCAGTGTCTATATCAGTCTCTATCACTATCGGTCCCGGTCACATTCTCTCTCTGTCTCTATCACTATGGGCCCTGGTCACAGTCTCTATCCGTCTCTATCACTATTGGTCCTGGTCACAATCTCCATCACTATCGGTCCTGGTCACAGTCTCTATCAGTCTCTATCACTTTGTCACAGTTGCTCAGATCCTTGCACTCTGACTAATCCCTTCTCCTAATACACCTGACCCCTGGAAGGCGCCATTGTGACGGGATAATCCATGTTTTTTCCATCACCTGTCAGTGGTTTTAATGTTCGAGCTGATTATATATAAAGTGAGTGATGCAGGATGGGGGAGCTCGTGCTCAGATTTCTTGGTTCCTTATTGCAGTGCCTTCCCCCAGTGTTACGTGTCCCGGTGGTGATGGCTCGGGTTGTCACACCTGTAATCCTTGTATATGATTTCATGGTAACAGTCTCCATAGCAGATGTGACCTATATGTAACCTGCAGCCACCTGTCATGTCGCATCAACCCATCCCGCTATCCTTCATAGTCATCACCTGCAATTGCATCACATACAGTGGTGTATTAAATACAGCATGTTATAAAGTCTACCACAACGGTTTCTCGGGGGGGGGGGGGGCGTGATGCCGGGGACAACTAAAATGGTTAAACTAGAGGTGTGGCCCTTTCATGCCTTCCTTGGACCGCCAGCAATCTTCAAGTAGTTGTTCACTAAAATGTATTTTTGCTAGAAAGTGCCTGAGATTTGTAATTTACTTCTATTAAAAATCTTAAGTCTTCCAGTACTTATCAGCTGCTGTATGTTCTACAGGAAGTGGTGCATTTTCTCCAGTCTGGAGAGCAGGAGAGGTTTTCTATGGGGATTTGCTGCTGCTCTGGACAGTTCCTGACATGGACAGAGGTGGCAGCAGAGAGCACTGTGTCAGGCTGGAGAGAGTACACCACTTCCTGCAGGACAGACAGCAGCTGATAAGTACTGGAAAACTGGAGATTTTTTTAAATAGAAGTAAATTACAAATCTCTGACACTTTTTGTCACTTGTTGCTTTGAAAGAAAAAAGAAAATGGTGAATTACCCCTTTAAAGTCATGGCATGTTCTTGCTGTCTTTGTGCACTGAAATGTATGCAGAATAATTGTCCAGGCTTAAGAAAACATGGCCGCTTTCCTCCAGAAACAGCGTCTCTCTTGTCCTCAGTTTAGGAGTGGATTTTACAGTTCGGTTCCATAGAAGTGAATGGAGCTGAATAGTAATACCGCACACAACCTGAGGACAGGGGCTAACCCCTTTAAGCAGTGTTGTCTGGTCAGGGAGATCCCACCAGTCACACTTTAGTAGGCTATGATAAGTGGCGCGGCATCCGTCGTGGTATAGATTCCCGGCATGGCTCGCCCTTTTGGCCGCTTGGCTTCGGTAGACAATCCTTCTGCGCGCTCATGGTTGTGCAGAAATTGATAGAGCCGCTAATAAATTGCCCTAATCCAGATTTGTGAATGAACAATTTGTTTCTAGAGCCCTTCTGTTTATGTCAGAGGCGTCAGTGCCAGCGCGGATAATGCCTTCCCCGGCAACAATAGCTTCTGCCTGAAAGGCTTTGCTGGCAGCGGGCAGCAGGATATGCCAGCAGGGAGAGCCCGCTGCCAGATACAATCCATTGTAGGGAAAAGCGGCAGTCTCCCACCTCGCTCACTAGTGACAAGTGACATTTGTGGTTTCAGCAATCTTAATAAGCAGCATATTGGCAATGCCAGGCTGACAGAGGACGGCTCGCTCAGTCACCGTGTGCTGTACCACTATAAAGGGCATCTCGGGTAACCAGGTGGGTGACCTTCAGCAAGGAGCCGACGAAAATGGGCACCCCATACAGTCATATACTGATGGTCCTGTACACACCATACTAATATCCTCTATATAGCATGTAACAGTTATCCCCGACCTGCCGCTCTCCAGCTGCGGCAAAACTACATTACCCAGCATGCCCAGAGAGCCAACGGCCAGTGTTGGTAAAAATCAGTGTGGCAACCAGGGTGTATTCCCATTTTCATGCAGTGACAACAACGCCTTAAAGTGACACTTCCCCCCCTCCCCCCCCCCCCCCCTTTTTGCATTCTGACTTCTCTACACAGGTGTAAAGGGTAAATTTTGCAGCTTTTATACCTTATTTTATATCACATGCTGCTTGTTAAAGGGGTAGTGCGGCGTTTAAAAATTATTCACTAAATAACACACATTACAAAGTTATAGAACTTTGTAATGTGTGTTATGTAAGTAAATGGGCCCTTTCCCAGTATACTCACCAGATTACTGTCGACCCCGACCGCCACATTGGCTCGAACGGTGTCATCTTCAGGAGGCCGGCCGGACCGCCTCTGCCGCGTCATCAGCTGCTTAGCCACGATTGGTTGAGCACAGTTAGTCTCCCAAAGATGATGTCGTTTGACCGAAGATGGTGGCCGGGATCGACAGTAATCTGGTAAGTATACTGCACCACCCTTCCGGGGTGGGGGGAACACGGGGAAGGGGGCCATTCACTTATATAACACACATTACAAAGTTGTATAACTTAGTAATTTGTGTTATTTAGTAAATAATTTTTAAACGCCGCACTACCCCTTTAAAGTAAAAATCTTTTATCAACTGCAGATTGTGCTAAGTGGGCGGGGCTTTACGGTAACTGCGCCACTTAGCCCCGCCCACAGCCCCACTGTTGGTCATGTTCCTCCATGACGTCATATCAAATAGGCCCCGCCCCTCGTTGGCCATTGGAACAGGCTGGCCTAAAGGTCTAGGCCCTACCCCCTCTAGGTCTGCCCATACTAATGTGCGTCAAGGGGGCAGGGCTTATGTGTCGATGACATCACGGAGGAGCGGGGCCAACAGTGGCGCTGTGGGTGGGCTAATTGGCGCTGTTGCCGTGAAGCCCCACCCACTTAGCACAATCTGCTGTTAATAAAAGATCACTTTTTACTCAAACAAACAGCATGACGTATGATATAAAATAGGGTATGAAAACTGCAAAATGTATCCATTACACCTGTGTAGAGAAGTCAGAATGCAAAAAGGGGGGGGGGGGGAGTGTAACTTTAAAGGGGCATTTCCCCCCAAAAATTTAACTGATTCAATTACAAACCATTTTTTACGGTTCATGGAATAAAAATCGTTGACCTGAAAAGTCACTAAACATGTGAATAGGTCTTACAAGATAGTTACCTCCAGTCGTTGGCACTAGACAGGGAGGTTCTTCTAATTTGTATTGTGTTCTCCCATAGTGCATATGTAGATCCCTTCAATGAGAGCCATCGCCCCCAACACCCCCCCCCCCCCCTTCCCCCCCAAGCTTCCTGGAGTGGGATCCTATTATTTGGGAGATGTTGACTGTTCTCTGAACTGTTTCGGTGCTCTATAGAGAGAAAGCAAAGGCAGGAGAATTCATTGGAGTTTGTTGGCAGAACCATCAAAGACGGGAGGGTAGACAGATCTTACCGAGCGGAAGACTCCAATAGAATATAATGGTGCTCACAGAGCACTATCAGGTTAAAACTCTTGAGTTTATATACAGCATGTAACCTTGGACCTGGGAGATGTATTTATTAGCTGCCTAAACTCTTCTACATTTTAGGCCTGTGATGGTTCTAAAGTATCTCTTTACTTCTCATAAAACCTTCTGATGTGATATGTATGACACATTCGGCTTTGGATCTGCTGCAGAAACGAAGCCATACAGATGTATGTGACACATTTTCAGTTGTACAGATTTAGGACGGGCCTGTTGCATGAAAATGTCCCTTTAGGCTGCGTTCACACGACATATATTTCAGTCAGTATTGTGGTCCTTTGATTGATTTGGTCAATTGATTTGAAAGAAAAATTTTTTTGCTGGACAACCCCTTTAAGCTAAAACCTTGCTTGTGTGCAGCACTGCATTGTGGCTTTTTCAGGCTGGGTTCACACTACGTATATTTCAGTCAATATTGTGGTCCAAAACCAGGAGTGGATTAAAAACACAGAAAGGATCTGTTCACACAATGTTGAAATTGAGTGGATGGCCGCCATATAACAGTAAATAACGGACATTATTTCAATACAACAGCCGTTGTTTTAAAATAACAGCAAATATTTGCCATTAAATGGCGGCCATCCACTCAATTTCAACATTGTGTGAACAGATCCTTTCTGTGTTTTTAATCCACTCCTGGTTTTGGTTGCAATATGAGGACCACAATACTGACTGAAATATACGTAGTGTGAACCCAGCCTGAAAAAGCCACAATGCAGTGCTGCACACAAGCAAGGTTTTAGCTGAAAGGGGTTGTCCAGCAAAATTTTTTTTCTTTCAAATCAATTGACCAAATCAATCAAAGGACCACAATACTGACTGAAATATACGTAGTGTGAACCCAGCCTTAAGGTGCGTTCACACGTACAGGTACAGGATCTGCAGCAGATATGATGGTGCAGATTTGAAGTTGCAGATTCAGTGCAAAGTAACTCTGGGCCATCGGATCTGCTGCAAATCCTGTACGTGTGAACCACCCTTAAAGGGGTAGTGCGGCGGTAAAAAATTATTCACAGAATAACACACATTACAAAGTTATACAACTTTGTAATGTATATTATGTCTGTGAATGCCCCCCTTCCCCATGTCCCACCACCCCCACCCGTGTACCCGGAAGTGTAGTGCATTATACGTACCTGATCCGTGCCGACACGCGTCCGCCATCTTGTGCCAAACGTCATCTTCGGCCGGCCGGCCCGAACACCTTCGATCTTCCCGAGTGCCGGCCGCGTCAGCAGCTGCTCAGCCGCGATTGGCTGAGCATAACTGTGCACTCGGGAAGATCGAAGGTGTTCGGGCCGACCAAAGATGACGTTTGGCACAAGATGGTGGACGCGTGTCGGCACGGATCAGGTATGTATAATGCACTACACTTCCGGGTACACGGGTGGGGGTGGTGGGACACAGGGAAGGGGGCCATTCACAGACATAACATACATTACAAAGTTGTATAACTTTGTAATGTGTGTTATTCTGTGAATATTTTTTTACCACCGCACTACCCCTTTAAGGTATATTTACAGGTATAGTGTTTGCAGCAGGTTTCAAGCAAGGTGTTTCTCGCAGTGAAACCTCTGCAATTCTATGCAAGTCTATGGCTCTTCATTCTCACATCAGATTTTCATTGCACTGCAAGAATGGAGTCCAAAGCCTTGTAAAAATGATGATATAGGGCTGTTGTAAGGATAATAAAGAGGCCATACTTACCTGTCCGTGCTCCCTCTGTGCCCTCCTGCTTACGTCTCCGGGTCCCCTGCTCAGTGACAGCCTGCTCAGCCAATGAGCTGGAGCTGTCACATCTCACCCAGTGATTGGCTGAACAGATTGTCACTGATCGGGGGATTTGGAGACATTAGCAGGAGGGCATTGGGGAAGCGTGGACAGGTAAGTATGGCCTCTTTATTATTCTTACAGCAGCACTATATCTTCACTTTTACACGGCTATGGACTCCACTTCTCGCAGTGGAATATAAATCTGTTGCAAGAATGGAGTACCATAGAACTTAATCACAGAATCACGTGAAATCCTATGCGAATGGAGTGAGGTGAACATACCCCTACAGTTTCTTTACATGTACCCAAATTGCTGCGGATTACGTCATTGCTCTTGCGAATGAGATGGGAACGTATCAGCCACACAAAGAAAACAACCTCTGGTGCAAGTTTGTTAAAGGTTTATTTTTTCATGAAAGACGCTGAACAAGTTTCTGCAGTCTGACCCGGGGAACCTGGACTAATTGCAATAATGGGGGTCCCGAGTCTCCTGTTTGAATCAGACGCTCTCGCTGCTACCCTGTGGGCTTGATGAAGGTTGCCCAGCTATCATCATGTCTATAAAGTTGAATGGATTGGCAGCAATCTATTCAACCAGGGGAACAAGGGACCCCCATCCTTGTGATTGATAGGAGCCCCAATGTTTGGACTCACAGATCAGAGACTCCTCATCTGTTCTTTAGTTACATAATGAGTGGTCTTCTATTGGGAATTTTCACATTAACCTCGATGGGTAATCAACCCTTTTGTTACTCATGGATCCCAGCACATGTCCGTAATGGATAACATCCGCCATTGTGGACAGTTTTGTACCGCTTCTAGTTCCTGGGCCAATGCACATCATCGTGTATTCCACAGCCCATACACTTGCTTATAGCCCAGACCACAACGAAATAGAACGTGCCATTATACGGTCTCGATTACAATCCTGGTTCATAGAATTTTACATGCAGTTTACATTTACCATTTGTGCCCCAGTAGACATATTACTTTATATATATTCTTTTTGTTCATGTGCCCTTTTGTTGTGTCTTCATAGGCATTTCAGTCGGACAATGGAAGAGCTTGTCCATGACCTTGTGTCAGCACTGGAAGAAAGCTCTGAACAGGCCCGAGGATGCTTTGCTGACACTGGAGATCACTCCCGAAGCATTTCGTGTCTCCTTAAGCGCCAAGCACGAAAGCGGAGAGGGAGAAAGAGACGCTCTGATAATACTCATCACCCGTGGGAGACTGGACACTGTCTCAGCGACGGCTCTGACTCCAGTCTCGAAGAACAAAACAAGGACTACAGGGAATGTGCCGGTAATAATAAGAAGGACAGTGACTCGGACGATCAGCTTCTGCTCGCTAAAAGGAGACCCTCCTCCAATATTAACAATATACGTAGTAAAAGACCCCTTTGGCACGAATCGGACCTAGTCGCTGATACCTTAGCTAGTAGGACCTTACGAAGGAGAAGGAAAGTGAAAAGAATGGCCATCGACCCACCATCAGATGTTTCCAGCACTTTGACATTATCACAGAGCCTGGACCAGGCCATGGACAATGACGCTAAACACTACCAGCACCTGGAGATCTCCAAGAATAAAGTCAAGAAGAGGAAGATTGCTCCTCCAAGGCATGGGCTGGAGGTTCCTGATGAAGGGGTGGTGGTGGAAGGAGAAGACATTGGCCATGGAACCAAAGACAAGATGGACTATGAGGAACAGAAAGGCTCGGATGAGAACATGAGCGACAGGTTGTATTAGGGAAACTATATGTGGAAAGCTAGATGGGTTTATAGTTCAGGATGAGTAAGGCTTGGCCATATATTATAGAATGTCTCCATTCTCTCCCCCTAGTGGCAGATGTCAGGGGAGAAAGGGATGCTCGATTTAAACATGCCCGATCCTTTTGTTCCTAGGGTACAAAGCAGTCACCAGAGGAGTCTGACAGCTGCTTTCTCTTGCTTATCCAAGCTGAGCATGCATGAATTCGAAGGTATCAGGAGAGATGGTTGTCTGACCAGCTTTATGTAATAGACCTAGTTGTGGGTTCATGGACATTAGAAAAACTTCTGATATCTTCAGATCGATATTTAACCCTTTTGCAGCTGCTGAACTCTCTTAAGCCCTTGTGATAGATTGAGGCCGTGTATGGCAGCTGTAATGTTTGATCTCAGGTTATGCTCTTAAAGTAGGGATGATATAAAGGCGGCATGGCACTTGAGAAGATATGGGCAGTGGGATCAGGGGAGTTGTATAACTCTGCAGTTATGGACTTACTACTGTGTGTCACTGCTGTCCTGGTCCAATGGAGATAGCAGCAGCATTTTATATGTTCAGATCGTCCTGTAGTTCACAGGACAGACCACGCTTATGCATTACACCATGTACTTTTCTGGTGGTCACATGACCTATCTATCTATATACATACATACACACACACACACACACACACAGTGGTGCCTTGGATTATAAGCATAATTTGTTCCAAAGCAAATTTTCCCATAAGAAATCATTGAAATGCAGACAATTGGTTCCACACCCCAAAAATAAGGATTTATTATTCTGAATAACATGTAAAACTAATGAAACAAACATTCAGAAACAGCAGAATCTGTGATATTATAAGTTACTGTACAGTAATGGAGAGGATGGGAAACACAAGGACGGACAGAGACTGCAGAGAGCATGAAGGAATGAGCAGGGCAGATGTGGGCACATACATGCAGCGCTCTCTGTCCAGGGAGAGAGGGGTTACAGCTATGGAGAGATTACCTCCACAGTCCTGTCCTCTGATGCAAGCCCCAGCCTGAAGTAGATCTGCTATGATTTGGAAGGTAAGGGAGACATTCTGGGTCAGAGTACAGGGCTGTAGACCACGCTATACAGACCCTGCCCCTCCTCCCTCCTCGTGCTCCCACATGGTAAAGTGAGCTCTTACACCAAAGCAATTCTCTTACACCAAGTCACAATTTTAAAATGTGAGCTCTTAATCCAAGTTACTCTTAAACCAAGGTACCACTGTGTGTAAATATATATATATATATATATATATATATACATTGTTAGCAATGTCTGTGCAGCCCTTGCCCTAAACTATATACATTACCGCTACACGCTCCCGGTCTTCTCCTGCCCTCTGCTTTGACTCCTGGCACCGCAGCTGGAGCTTCAGAGCGGTCTCTGAGCTGACAAGCCGCTCAGCCAATCACTGTCCAGGACCGCCACAGTCAGTGATTGGCTGAAAGGCCTGCCATCTCTATTACACAGGACTGAATCAGTACAAATATCTGACACATTTACAATAAAACACAAACTCCTTCATTTGTGCACGTGATCTATTGTTGGTCTACTACCCATCCGGCCACCCTCTGCAGCATTGCTACACATAATCCATAACCTTGCTGAATTGCATTGCTAACTTTTATTTTTTTTCCTCTTTTTCCCATCCTTGCCAAATCCTAATTCCCTCTTTCTTCATGGCTCTGGTGTTTTATATGCAGGAGAAGGGCCTGGAATGGCTTTCTAGTCAGGATGGCTCCCTTCCCTAGCACTTGTGTTCTGGGGATCAGACTGAATCGCTCGGCATTAGAAAGGAGCAGCCAGCGTTTGATGGAGGCAGATAATAAAATTCATCAATTGTGTCAGCACCTCCATACAGGCGCATCTGGCTCCTTGTCAGGCTCCCATTAGATTCCCTGGGTTTTATGTGCCAAAAATAATACGCTCAGTTGTTCATAAAACCGTGGCATTTGCAGCATGATTACAAACAAATTTCATTTCTCCCTTTTTTTTCTTGGACATTGAAGAGAGGAAATTGACTCGGAATATTGTAGATATGTTTTTTTTTCTTGTGATTAATCTTTCTCCTTTTTTTTTTTTTTTTGTGTGTGGCTTTTCCAGTGAATCCAGCAGTATTAGCAGCAGCGACGCCGGTTTGTTTACCAACGACGAGGGACGCCAAGGTACTGAAAACCATCTCCTCCTCCGCCGCCGAATGAAAGTCTAATTGAAACGCGCTAATGAGCGAAACGCTTTACACCTTCTAATTAATACTGCCGGGAAGAGTGGATAGCGCGGTAGTGTCTGCGCATAGCGTGGCGGGAGTATAATTCTCCCGTCTAATGTGATAATGGTAGACTTATAATGATGCTTATGTGAGCTCATCATTGTGTACATAATGTGATGGTACGTACAGTTACCTGACGGATAGGTGAGGAGAATGCTTGTTATTACAGCGTCTGCCTCCCATGTACGCAGCACTGACCTTGGCACAAAGACCAAGCTGGGCTAATAATGGCAGACACTATTCGCATTAAGGCTAAGATTATGGCAAAGGGCAAAAAAAAACATTCTTTCAGATCAACTGTTGTCTGAAAGTTATACAGATTTATAATTTATTTCCATTTAAGAATCTCCAGTCTTCCAGTACTTATCAGCTGCTGTATGTCCTGCAGGAAGTGGTGTATTCTTTCCAGTCTGACTCAGTGCTCTCTGCTGCCATCTCTGTCCATGTCAGGAACTGTCCAGAGCAGCGGCAAATCCCCATAGAAAAACTCTCCTGCTCTGGACAGTTCCTAACATGGACAGAGGGGGCAGCAGAGAGCACTCCGTCAAACTGGAATGAATACACTTCCTGCAGGACATACAGCAGCTGATAAGTACTGATATAGGTCATTTTCAAATCTATATAACTTTCTGAAACCAGTTTTTTTAAAGAAGAAAAAAATTGCTTGAGTACCCCTTTAATATTACGCCTGCCCCTATGTCTGTAGGGCTGATGGCACTCTACTTGTCTCCATTAGTTCTGTAGACCCTGAATGAAGCGGCACCATACATGCTCTGCAGGGCTCAGGACCCATGTGCTATTCATTGCTGAGGCCCCCAAGTATCAGACATTGGTCACCAAGGGATTTATTGACCTTGCTTCCCCCTTCTTGCTGTTTGCACATAAAATGTCTGGGGATTATTTAGCATTATCTTTATTTTCTCTTCTAGGGGACGATGAACAGAGTGACTGGTTTTATGAGAGCGAGTCTGGGGGAGCGTGTGGGATCACAGGCGTCATTCCATGGTGGGAGCAGGAAGGAGATCTGGAGAGAGAGCTGCCTGATCCGGTCTTTGAGAGTATCCTCACTGGCTCTTTCCCTCTTATGTCCCAGTCTGCACAGAGAGGTTAGTGCCATATACACACACACCTCTTTGTTTTTGTTGTTTCCACATAAAGAGAATATTCTCCTCTACCCATTAGGAACCCCGGAAATAGGTTCTCACCCACTCAGCTTCCATCTTGGGGTAAAGGACAATTACTGACATCACATATATGCATATGTCCGTGCTGTTAATTTCACACATACAGAGCATACTTACCCAGTGCGCTGCTGTGTGACCCGACATCCGGTACCTGCTGTGCCTTCAGGCCGCCCTAGCTGCCTCTGCCGTCAATCATTCTGGAGGAGGCAGTGATGTGAAGATACAGAGGTGGCTGGAGAGTGGGAAGCCGGATCACACAGCAGCGCACTAGGTATGTATGCTTATTAGGTCTGGAAACTGACAGTACACATATCTGAATATCCCAGAACCCATTATATGCATATCCAAGTTTCTTTTTGCCATTAGCCACACATTCCCTGTTTACACAGAAAGATGTGCGGCCGATGGCGATAAATTTTGCCCACAGCCCAAAAGATGTGGTCAGCCGAGTAGCAGGCGTTATCCAGCACTACAAAAACATTGCCACTTTCTTCCAGAGACAGCACTGCTCTTGTCTCCAGTTCGGGTGCAGGTTTTGCAACTTAGTTCCATGAAGTGAAAGGAGCTTAATTGTAAACTGGAGACAAAAGGGGTGCTGTCTCTGGAAGGAAGTGGCCATGATTTTGTAGCACTGGATAACCCCTTTTAAGCTGTGACCAGGAATATATCCAGGAAAAATTTAAGGATTTGATGTTGAAGTTCAATGTAAGATAATTCAGTTCTGGTGTCAAAATTGGGAGGACAACTTTAATGCTCTGAATGACTCTGTATACAGTACGAGTGATGGGGTACGTCTTCTGTGTTTAGGATTCCAGGCAAGGTTGAGCCATCTCCATGCAATGCAAGCAAGAAGCGTAAGGAAGTCATCAATGAACCCAAGTCCTCTGGTATGTGTCAGTCTTCTCTATATTGTACTGGTGTCTGCATAGATTGGACTAATAAAGGCTTAGGGTTCATTTACACAGAAAGATTATTTGACAGATTATCTGCCAAAGATTTGAAGCCAAAGCCAGGAATGGATTTGAAAAGAGGAAAAATCTCAGGCTTTTCTTTATGACCTGATCTCTGTTTATATCTTTCTGGCTTTGGCTTCAAATCGTTGGCAGATAATCTGTCAGATAATCTTTCTGTGTAAATGGGCCCTTAGTCACATCTTGTAAAGTGATGTAATATGGCTAGGATATGTTACTTTTGAGAATAAAGATTGTGCAGAACTACATAACACTGCACCCCCTTTACACAATAACAGCCCCTGTTAACTGCAGCATAGCTCTATCCAAGTGAAAAGGGTCCAGTCACTGTGCAGGGAAAACCTAGGAGGGGACACACTGATAAATCCTTCTCAGACTGGTGGGGACCCCACTACAGCCGCTGACTGGCTGATCAGGCCTCACGACACAGATTCCAGGGGAACCGGAGCCGGGGACGGCGGACCCCATCGAGGGAGCGCTGTTACTATGTGCTGTGGACGGCGCTGCTGGCATAGTATATACTTATTCTTACAATGTAATTTCTCCATATACCTCACCCCCTGCTAGACACTTCATATGAATTACACCTGATTTGTGACGTCACGGTTTTTTAGATGAGTTGACGCCTGCTTGATATACTAAATTGAGGGGAAATAGCACTAAATGTGCATTTCCCATAATTAGTGTATATTAGGAATTTGTCTAACTTTCGTTATGTAATAACATCTGTCGGCTCCAGATCACGTCCAGAGCTGCAGACATTGGTAGAGCACTGATAGCAAGATGAAACTAATGATACTTGTTATTGTTGAGCGAACACTTAAACGCTTGGTAGCTCTTCATTCAATTTGAGCAATTTTCAATGCTCGAGTGCTCGACTTGAGTACCAAACATTGAAATCGACGGGAAACTTGGGCTTTTAACCAGGTGCCCCTCTGCCCTGAATAGTGATGGGTGCCTGGTTAACCCATTACATTTTTCCTTGTTATAATTTTTGTACATTTCGTCCCTTGAAGGGATGTTTAAGTTAAATAGAAAAAAAGTTTCTGCAAGACACATAACTCCGGCGGTAGACCGACAATTGCCAGCATCCCCCCGAGTTCTAATATGTCTTGCATAGATGCTGTGCAGCTGCTATAGTAAAAAAATAAATAAATAAATAAATGAAGCAGCCATACTTACCTCTCCACGCTCTTCATGATGCCCTTTAGTGCCGTCTCTGGTCCTTCCACTCCTGCATAGCCAATCACTGCCTTGTTCCGCAACAGCCAGTGATAAGCCGGGGCCATCAGGAGCAACGTGGACAAGTACTGTATTTTTCGCTTTATAAGACGCAGCTGATGAATGATAAGACGCTTGTTAGAGGAGGAAATTATTTAGAACCTTAAGCTTAAAATAATGTTTTACATTTAGGATGTTATGGGAAGCTTAGCAGCAAATTCTTCAAATCTCACAGCAAGGGGTGGCGATCTGGTACACAATGGGACAGGGGTGACAATCAGGGTGGGAAAAGGGTTTATTTGTCTTGGTACAGTTTGCAGTACTTTGTGTTCCTTTTGATTATTGGTGGTCAGTGTGGTCTCTGTCCTTTTTAACCCTCTCCTCGCCTCTGTTCAGTGCTGAAATCCATCTAAATTTTGATGTTGCACAGGCTGGAGGGGATGATACAGGTGTGCCCCAAGCACCATTTTTCTGTCTCAGTCGCGCAGGCACAGATAGTGAAGTCTCCTCTTTACCTTCCCTTATCGCGCCTGGGCCACAGAGACTGAAATGAGGTCATCCTCCCCAGCTCCTGCAACAACATAAGAGGCATGGATTTCAACAGTGAAGTTGAAGCAGCTGGCAACAAGTCCCTGGCAGGCTGTATCTGCAACTTTGTAGCTTCTTTGTAATGCTTGAAGGATTATTCTGAGATTAAAGGACAACTCCCACGAAAATTTTTTTTAGCTTATTTAACACACATTACAAAGTTATATAACTTTGTAATGTGGTTAAATACCCGGTCTGGCCCCCGTCCCCCCCCCCCCCCCCCCCCCCCGCCCGGAAGTTAAAGAATATATACATTACCTATTACGATCGTCACGGTCCTCTTCTCCCGGGCGGCATCTGGTGACGACGACGTCAGAGCCGGGGGGCGGTCCGGGTCTTCTTCCTCCTCGGCGTCTTCATAGAGAGTGAATGGGACGGAAAAGGCTGCTGGTGCACATGCACACCAGCAGCCTTTTCATTGGCTGGAGCGCATCACATGGCTTCCAGCTTGCTCAGCCCTGATTGGCTGAGGTTGCTGGAAGCCATGTGATGCGCTCCAGCCAATGAAAAGGCTGCCGGTGCGCAAGCACACTGGCAGCCTTTTCCATCCCCAGGACCCGGAAGTCAGAGACATCGCTGGACGGCGGTGACGGTGAGGCGGACGGCGGGCGAATGGAGTGGCGATTGTCACAGGAGGGATGGTGAGTATGGTGTCTGTGTGTGTCTGTGTTTTTTTTTGGGGGGGGGGGTCCCGCCGGAGTTGTCCTTTAAGTTGCTAATGATCTCACTGTGATAAATCCACCCAGCATTACAAAGAAGCCACAATGTTGCAAATATACTTGTTTACATCAGCCATCTCGTAAGGGAGGGGGGAGGAGGGAAGACAAAGAGCGGCTGAAGAAGCAGCAGCTGAGAAGTGGAGGAAGGAGACTGAATTGATAATAACAAATAATCTTACCATGCAGTGTTTATGTTCTCGCACTATCACATCCTCCAAAATGTAGGCGGTCACTTATTATCTGTAAGTGTATGTTATACAATGTATATAGTATGTGTATATATATTATATATATATATATATATATATATATATATATATATATATATATATATATATATATATATAACAGGTTTTGTTTTTTTATTAAGCTTCGTTCACACAACATACTTTTTATGGAAAGAGCATCCGTTGTTTTTAATTTACACAACGGCCGTTCTTTTCATAATACAATGATTTTGTATTAAAAGTCAATGCAACCAGCGGAGGTTGTTTCACACAGTGTATTGAACGATGGACGTCGAAGCAATGATCATGTCAATTTATTTCCTGCCGTTGTCCATAGACTTCAATGCAATTTTTATTCATTTGTTTGATATAATATAACGGCCGTTGCTTTGAGTGCCAAATAACGTCTGTTGTTTTATACATTGTGTGAACGTAGCCTTCTAGTTTATTCCAATAGTAAATTATTGTAATTCTGACACAGCGTGCAGCGGCGAGCTCATTCTGTATCCCTGCTCGCTCCGGTTTGTATGGTCACCCGTGCAGAGTTAATCTATCAGTTGTAATAGCCCCTATAAAATACCAGAATGAGATTGCAATAAGCCTAGAAAATGGGCTACAAATCCTGTCAATGGTCAAGCAGTCAGTCAAGCAAAAATAAAAATAGATGCATGTGAAAGCCCTGCATTTGGGTGCGCTGAATTATAGGCGGTCAGAGATCAGAGGCCAGTCTGTTAAACCATCTTACAATGGAGGCCCTGTGACATGCCGCCTGCCTTCCTATAAAATGAAGAACCTATTTAATGCCGACTTCTCCCACAGTTTGAACATCATTTTTCTCGTCTTAATATGGTTCCTGCACCCGGCCGTCTCTGTCATGTCAGGTAATGAATGACGTGAAAATACAAGAGTGTGCAATGCTCTAACATAAGGGGAAAGGGTGCTAACAATTCCTTCCATACATGTTGTTCTGTTTTCAGTCTCCTTCCTCCAGTTCTGAGCTGCTGCTTTGTGCAGAAAACATAAAAAACTGTGTGTGGGCTGTTCAGTCTGTCTCCCCTCCTCGCCCTCTTCCTTCTAAGACAGCTGATGTAAACAAGTCCCCGGCCAGTTGTCATTGCTTTCTTAATGCCAGGAGGGTTAATCACAATGTGGTCACAAGCAACTTGACCTCACGTTAATCCTCTGGGCATTACAGAGTGCAGATACAGCCAGCCAAGGATGCTGTTTTCTGTACCTTCAGCAGGAAGCAGCAGCTCAGAACTGAGGGAAGGAGACTGATAAGGTAGTAACAAGTATGGAACAAATTGTAAGTCTCCAGGAAGCGGGATGATTCAACATTTATTTTACCTGAGCAGAATACCCTCTTAAAGGGGTACTCCGGGGAAAAAAACCATGTTTTCAAATCAACTGCTGTCAGAAAATTATATAGATTTCGAAATTACTTCTATTAAAAATCTCCAGTCCAGTACTTATCAGCTGCTGTATGTCCTTCAGGGACTGATATATTCTTTCTAGTCTGACACAGTGCTCTCTGCTGCCACCTCTGTTCATGTCAGGAACTGTCCTGAGCAGGAGAGGTTTTCTATGGGGATTTGCAACTGCTCTGGACAGTTCCTGACATGGACAGAGGTGGCAGCAGAGAGCAATGTGTAAGAATGGAAAGAATACACCACTTCCTGCAGGACATACAGCAGCTGCTAAGTATGGGAAGAGTTGAAATTGTTTAATAGAAGTAAATTACAAATCTCTGTCACTAGCTGATTGGAAAGAAAAAAAAATTGTGGCTGAACTACCCCTGTAATGATAATGTATTAGGAAGTGAGGAGTCTTGCCGAGTACTTGAAATACAGTTTTCGATAGCAGAATACCCCTTTAAGCCTTCTACCCGAGCTTCTTAAAGATTCCTATAAAATAAAGTAGATGTCATATGTGAGAATGGGCCGCTGTATTTTAACCTCCCTGAAACGCACATCAAAGCCATCTGATTATTCTTTCAATTCCCCGCTTCCATTATTCTCAAATAGTACCATAAAACCCAAAATATGAGAAATAGGCAGAGGGGGAAAAAAAACTAATATGGGAGGGTATTTTATGTCCGGATTTGATGGATCGGCCCTCTGGAAAGGGAAACAAAACACTAAATATCTGTAATCCCGCATTATTTACCGCATGGCTGGTTAAATGCTACTTTAAGCCTCATAAAATTAAAAGGGAAGAGATCTCCCGACTGTAGCAGGAATTGGATTTAGGGAGAGAGCTAGAGAGCCAAAATATTGCTACAGAATTAAATGTCAAAAATCTTCCTTAATAGCAGATATATAGTTCACAGTGTGTGAGTATGATTAATCCATTTCATCTAAATCACCCAAACTTGCTCTGCCTTTTCCATAAAATACAATAGGACACAAATCAGTTTTACTGGAGGCGGATAACAATCGCCAAATAATGCATCTTCCCGCCCAATAAATTGTCACTTATACCTTTAACTAAAAATCAATTCATCTCGCCGGAATTTATGGCGATTTCCCCCCCGATAAATCTCCTCAACTGTTTATTCATTTGCTTTTTTGATACATTTGCGCCACTTTTGCCACGCTCCAACGTTTCTCCCTTTTGATTCATTGTAAATTAGAAAATCTATTTTGACTCAATTTTCTAGTGAAGAAGTTCGGATCTACCGGCTCGTCATTTTTTCCAGTCTCCTTATAGATTTGGTACCCTTGAGCCGCCGCCGCCGCGAAAGAGGAGTTTATTTCTTTTTATTTATTTTTTTTTTTTGAGGCTCCTATTGAATAAGATGGGAATGCTGTGTATTGTCTGGCGGCACTTTTTATTCTAATTGATATAATTAGAGCTGTCTCTTGGTGCATTTACACAGACAGATTTATCTGACAGATTTTAGAAGCCAAAGCCAGGAGCAGACCATAAACAGGGAACGGGTCATAAAGGAAAGACTGAAATTTCTCCTCTTTTCAAATCCATTCCTGGCTTTGGCTTCCAAAATCTGTCAGATAAATCTGCCTGTGTAAACACACTTTAAGGGTCCATTTACACAGAAAGATTATCTGCCAAAGATTTGAAGCCAAAGCCAGAAACAGACTATAAACAGAGATCAGGTCATAAAGGAAAGCCTGAGATTTCTCCTCTTTTCAAATCCATTCCTGGCTTTGGCTTCAAATCTTTGGCAGATAATCTCTCTGTCTGTGTAAATGGACCCTTAGTAACCATGTACTGCCACCTCAGATCAGATGGATGCGTCTTTTTATTTTTATTTTTAAATCTTCCAGAACTTATCAGCTGCTAATTGTCCTGCAGGAAGTGGTGTATTCTTTTCATTCTGACACAGTGCTCTCTGCTGCCACCTCTGTCCATGTCAGGAACTGTCGAGAGCAGGAGAGGTTTTCTATGAGGATTGGCTGCTGCTCTGGACAGTTCTTGACTGCAGGACATGCAGCAGTTGATAAGTACTGGAGTACTGGATTTTTTAAATTAAGGTAAATTACTTTTTAAATTGAAGTAAATTACTTTATTACTTTCTGAAACCAGATGATTGTGGTGCTTTCTTACTGTCATTAAAAGTGAGCTGTGCGATGCCTCTGTGTACCACCTCCATACTCTAGTGCAATGATGGCTAACCGTGACACTCCAGCTGTTGTAAAACTACAATTCCCATGACACCTGGGCATCCAAAGCCATATCTTTGGTTGTTCAGGCATGATGGGAATTGTAGTTTTGCAACAGCTGGAGTGTCAAGGTTAGTCATCACTGCTATAGTGTGTGATGAGTATGCCATATATATATATATATATATATATATATATATAATATATATATATCTCATTTTATTGCAACCCTTCCAGTGTACACATCATATGTAGCCACAGATCCTAGTCATGTGAAGTAGACCAAGAGAATGTCCTTTTGGATTGGAAAGCCTGGTTTATCAATCCGTGTTTTACAAACTGTGTTACTTTAACCATAGTTTATAGCCATGATCCATGACACCGATAGCCATAGTAGTTGTAATAGTGAGGGTGCTGAGTGTGGCCCTCTAGTTCTGTACTCTATGGTTACGTCTGTCCAGTACATAGTGTATGCAGCGAGTGTTCCCGCTCTCCTAACTATTACATTATTACAAGTTTTAGTATTTAATTGCACCATCTGTTTCTTATATAAAGTGCCCCCCCCCCATTAGGCCATGTGTAGTGTAACTAGCAATAAGTAGTGGAGAGGTAGAAGTAATTTAGCCTTGATCTATAGTTGTTTATGGTAAAGCATATTGGGTGTTAAAATGATTGATTCGAGGAGCAAGAAATCATTTGAGCGGATGGATTAGCGTTCATTAATTTTACTAATTACATAGCGAGAAAAACAGATGTTTTGTTAGCAAAGATCAGGCATTAATTGCAGGTCCTACCTCCCAAACTAAAAATAGCCATTCAGTGGTACGTGCCCGCCGCTTTACACAGGCTTATTAGCCAGGTTCTAATGGTAATACCGTATGTGTAGTGCTAGAGACCATGTCATACACCCTGATAGGCCCAGATGATGGATTTAGGATTGTCCAGTTTAGAGCTCCTGCAGTACACAGATATTGTGGTGACACTCTAGGGGTTTTTCCCAAAAGTTACCTCCTACTTTCTGGGGGTTTCTACAGGGAGTCCTTTTGTGATCCTTCAATTGCCAAGGGACCTTTCTAAGAAGTAGTCTTGTCTAGATTCTAGAAACGACTGATTTTGCAGGTTTTCCCACTAACCTAGGATGGAGAGGTGGATAATTTTATATCATAGGTGAGAGACAGAATCTATAAAATAATCCAGAAACCTGTACTCACTACTGCTGGTCACCTGCTGTTCCTCTATCCCAACACAGGCAGTGCTGCTGTCCCTGCTAAGTGCCTTTTACTTTCAGCCCATACTAGCTTAGCCAATCACTGATGGAGGCGTGTCACCAGCCTAGCCATTGATTGGATGAGCAGGCATTTCCTGGAAGCACTGTTCAGTAGTCGTCAATAGGGCATTGGGGACTATGAGTATGTATACGTGTGTGTGTGTGTGTGTATATATAATATTATTTTTTTTTCCGCTTCATTTTATCCTTAAATTAAGCTCCGCCTCTATTCACCCCGTGCCAGACCCAGCTTTTACTCCACAAATTTTTGTCTCTTAAAAGCCCCTTTTAAATATGATATCCATAGTGTATGCCCCCAATTCATGACATTTATAGACAGTGTCTCCTTAGCAAAGATCCCTAATGTGGTTCCCAATTATTGCGCTCGATATTGTCCCTGAGTAAACAGTGGTCTGGTGTCCAATACTTGCCAGTCCCACAGGATGAGACCACCCAGGGCCCGGCCCTCCCTCTCTAAGCCCATAGCATCTCCATGTCCTGCCTCTAGGGCAGCGGTCATCAACCTGTTGCTTTCCAGTTGTTTCTAAACTACAACTCCCATCAGTCTCTGACAATTGGGTTTACACCAATGTCTGCTGTTCCACTTACTTTGCTGGAAAAAAAATGCGTTGGTCTGTTGCCAGACATCATTTTTGCCTAAAGGACCCTATTTACTTGGGGACTGTCAAGTTTCTATCATGGTGCCCAAAATTGGGCAGTGTTTTTTGATGAAGATCCCAGGCGGCGACCATTGGAACATGATGAGGGTTAGGCCCCTGCCATGTACCAGTTTGAATAGGAGTCCGTGCTCGGGAGGTTCCACATGGAATCTCGGCGCTGATTTCGTAGTGTGAACGGGCCCTTAGAGGTTAGACCCCTGCAGCCTTGATGTTGTAGCCAATGGAGCAGAAAGCTGTATCTGTAAGTGTTGGAGAGAAGATCAAGGGACGGAGAGGAAGGCAATAACAGTGTACAATGGTAGTAATATGGTGAGCGCACCGTCCTGGCCGTCATCTATTTCAATCCTGCATCTCAAGAAGCCAAAGCCTCTGATGATGTGCATGCGCTAAGTGCATAGATTTACTGCTGCAGTTTGAACATTTTTAAATTAAAATATATGGCTCATTCTGAAGCTATTGATTTACACATCGCTGTGTCAATATTAAATCCAGCAAATTTTCCAATAAGTTAAAAAGATCTGGCAGGTCGGGTGAAATGTACTGAGCTGATTTGATTTTATTTATGTGGCTCTTCATCCATCTCACAAGCCACCTTATGGATTTCAACCAATTCTGAGGGTTTAGGTTTGCAGCGGGATCACGGCCCTTTCTGTTTGTATGGATTGTACTGTTTGCGTGTCTCTTCGTCCACATTGTTTCTACATTTTTATTTTTAGAATTTGCTAAATAAGTGATTTATTTTGTCAGTAGTGATTTTTCTCATACGTTCGGTGTCTGTGTGTGCCTGGTACTGTATATTTATCCAGAGCACTATAACCCTTTCACAGCCATGGAGGTAAGTATTACTGAAGGACTTTACAGGGGTCATCCCAAGAGGTAGGGCCTTATTACACAGAACGATTATCGTTTGAAAAATCGTTAGATTGTTCATATTTAAACGATAATCGTTTAGTGTAAAAGCAGACAACGATTAAACGACCAACGAGAAATCGTTAGCCGTTAGAGTTTGGGCCTATTTTTATCGTTGATCGTTCACAGATCATTCGCATAGAATAAGACATTGTTCGCAGTAGCAACGACAAGACGACCGCAAGAACGATAATAAGTAACATTCATCTTTCTGTGTAATTGAGCGAACGATTTCAGGTCGTTCGCAGTAGCGGTCGTTTGAGATTGTTGATCGTTGAAAAATCGTTTTGTGTAATAGTACCCTAAGGGTCCTTTTACACGCACAGATAGATCGCATAATCGCTTGGTGATTTTTTTTTTTTTTCCTTTTAAGCAACAGGCATTTAGACGAGACGATAAATCGATATGAAAAGTCAATAACACTATAATAATTGTGTTCGTATATACACTGTGAATATTCGTATCTGTACACTGTGAGCAATAAGTGTTTACACCGAAAGGGTATGTTTACACTGATAAAAATAGGCGTAATTCTGCGGCGGAACTCTCCGCCGCAGAATTACGCTTGTCTCAGTCCGTCATAGTATCTTAATGGGAGAGCAAGCGCTCCTCCGCAGCCTCTTCGTTACTTCTTTGAGTAGAGTGGCGGCTGTGGAGGAGCACGTGCTCTCCCATTGACAGGCTATGGGACACTGAGAAAGTTTTGCCGTGGAATTACGCCTACTTTATTCAGTGTGAACATACCTAAAGACTTGTGAACGATTAACAATGATTTTAAGGTCGGCTCAGAAAATGCGATCAACAATATCAGAACAATTTTTTTCATTTGTAGTTTGAGCGTTGCCGCGCTTGCACCAGACAATTGTCACTTAAATTCCAATATGTAACGATTTTTCACACGGTAATTGGCCCATGTAAAAGTTATCCCCTCTATAGCATAAGAAATAACTAGCGGGGGAGAAGGCTGTGTCAGTGCATTCTTCTCGCGGCTCTGTGTCATGTGACAAGATGCCTTACAATGTAAGTCTATGATGGATGTCTTTTCTCACAGAGGCAGAGTGACTTGCGGTCTTCTTCCCACTCATTCTATTGATTGGTCAGACTGATACGCGGAACACTCAGACCCTGACGAATAAAAACTTTTGACATGTCAAAAGTTTTTAGTGATGACAGTGGCCTAACAATAACATAACAATACCTTCATTCCCTATCTATGGGACTTGGAGCACTGCATTCGGCTATGTTTGGATGTCTCATAGAGGATGAATAGAGTTGTGGCAGCCCATGCTCTCTGCCTCTCCATTCTTTTGGGGGACATTTGACCTGGCTTCTCATGATCGGTGGGGCTTCTGTGGTCAGACCAAGATCATTGTGTCTGACAGAAGTGTGTAATGCCAGAATGTTTGAAGTAAGTCCGTCATACACAGAAGGGGAAAGTTAGCGGATTCTGCTGATTTTGGTGGGACCAGAAGGCCACTTATGTATACTCTCCACCGACAAGGGAAGAAAAGGATCAGGCATGTTGGATTTCAACAGCCTAAGGGTCCTATTAGACGGGCCAATGGCAGTCCTATCAATAATGTAAACAAGTGCAGATCAGCTAGATTGGCGCTCGTTTTCTGGGCCTTTTACACAGCTCGTTAATCGTTTAGCAAGGGCTGTATATATCGATGTCCGTGCAGTCCTTGCCCTTAAAGTGACACTGTCACCTCCTTTTTTGCGTTCTGACATCTCTACACAGGTGTAATGGGTAAATTTAGCGTTTTTCATACCTTATTTTATATCATACGTCATGGTGCTTGTTCCAGTAAAAAGTCATCTTTTATCAACTGCAGATTGTGTTAAGTGGGCGGGGCCTGGCAGCATTAGCGCCACTTAGCCCCACCCACAACACCACAGTTGTCCCCGCCCCCTCACCGGCCATTGGAACAGGCTGGCCGATAGGTCTAGACCCCACCCCCTTTACTTCGGCCAACCAATGGGCATCAAGGGTGCTGTTGTGGGCGGAGCTAAGTGGTGCTAATGCCGCGAAGCCACGCCTACTTACTAATACAATCTGCAGTTGATAAAAGGACATTTTTTACTTGAACAAGCACCATGACGTATGATATGAAATAAGGTATGAAAAACGCTAAATTTACCCTTTACACCTGTGTAGAGATGTCAGAATGCACAAAGGGGGTGACAGTGTCACTTTAACTGTTATACATTACCTCTCCACGCACCCGATCTTCTCCTGCCCTCTCCTTGCTTCTCGGCACTGCGGCTTTAGCTTCCAAGTAGTTTCTGAGCTGAGAGGCCGCTAAGCCAATCACTGGCTGGGACCACCGTGGCCAGTGATTGGTTGAGCAGCCTGTCAACTCAGAGACTACTTAAAAGCAACATCGGCGACTTCGGGAAACACCGGGAGAAGTAATGTATAACAGTTAATTCAGTCGTTAGCTGTCGGTCGGCAGCCGATGCTTTTGCTGTCAGACCTAAAGACACGATCAGCTAATGATAATCAGTTAATCGTTGTCTCTATTACACGGGTGATAATCGAATGAATCTGCCTGATTCGGGCGATTATCGCTCCATTTAATACGACCCTAACCCTTTTGTTCTCTGCGAGATAAGCTGCCATCACAGGAGCCTGGCAGCGTTTTTTTCCCCTCTCCGCGTACAGTATACATGCACACACTTGGCCAAGCATCAGGTGTCTGGGGGACTAGGAGAACTGACAATTGGCTGGCAGCCATCTCTCCTGATGTGATCTGGGTAGTGTTGGGAGACCATCACGCACATAAGCTCCTCAGATTGTCTTATAGTGGGTTCTGGGTAGAAGTGGGAGACCATCATACACATTAGATAGTTGTCTTGTCCTGCTGTAATCGGAGGGTTTGGCTGACCCCTATGTAATGTGTATGACCACCTTTAGGATTATGATCAACCCCAATGTGGATGATCAATAAGTGTATAACAGCCGACTGGGCTTGCGTAAAGTGGGGGATCAGAATCGTCCAACCATTGTTAAAGAGAAACAATGCATCTAACGTGGTGACATGTCCCTATTGGGCACAGGGTGCCTAGGAGGAAGATCAGTCTGTTACCTCCCTCCTCAGCACCATTCCTGTGCTGTTAGCAGTATAATCCTCGTTCCGGAGCACTGTAAGGAGCACTGCCCCGCCCCCTACTTTGGAGTTGGCCCACTCGCTCCATTGATTATCATTAGAAGGAGAAGGACTGGGATCCCGCAGTGCACCTAACAGTGCTCCGCACAGAGAATTACGCTGCTAACAGCATGGCAATGGCGCCGAGGATGAAGGTAAGAGCCATATCTTCCTCCTCAGCGTCTTCTGTGCAATAGGGACATATCAGCAGGTAAGGTTCGTTCCCCTTTAAAAACAATGGTAAAAATAGTTGATTTCCACAGACCTCCTAATCTATAGCAAGTCCCCTAATAAAGATCTCAGGCGACTGACAGGCGGAGGTCCGCGCCACTGCTGCATGCCCACGCCGGCGGAATCTCTAATCCCGCAGCCCGTCCTCTTGTTTGCTAGTAACATGCAAGACGCAGAAGCGAGCGTGCGCCCGATTACAATGCCGCTAATGCATAATGCACGCCGCTTTCCTATCTCACATTTGTTTAAGTTTCCAAAGAGAGAGAGAGAGAGAGAGGAAAGGGGGCGGGGGGGCGCAGACGGCACTGCTACTTGTATACTCAGTCGTCTGCCTAATCCTTATCCCCACAGCATTGTCAATACCCATCTAATTCCATTTTAACAACAGTAATTGGCTGATGGAGTAGAAGATATAGATTTGTTTTCCTGATGACTCCTTGACTTTTTTCCTCTGGTAATACTAATACAATTCCAAATCCTTACCGGTGTGATTGTGTCATGAGTAGGTCAACAGTCATGTCAAGGTCCTATTGGAAGCTTCATAGCCAACATCTTAATTTAGACTTAGCTATCTCTTTCGTGGCGTATGTGCGCTCGCCAGTAATTCTTTCACGTCTCAGTCATTCCATTATGCCAGAATCCATTTACTTTAGCCGACAATGGCTTTGCATGGCAATGGCCGCGCGGGAAGGCTCCTTCATTGTAAGCAAAGCAACACCCATCCTTCATAATGATCCCCTTTTAAGGGCTGGAAGGCGCCGCACGTTACACGTACAGACTTAAAGGGGGTTTCCGGTTACAGGTAAACAAAGATAAAGCTTTAAAGAATGAGGAGGTCTAATATACTTTGCTTTTCAGGTTTGCATGGCTTAAAGGAAATTCCGTTTGCAGACTACAGAACAGGGATGGGGAACCCGCAACCCTCCGGCTGTTGCAAAACTGTAATTCCCATCATGCATGGACAACCAAAGTGTTAGCTGTCCAGACATAATGGAAATTGTAGTTTTTAAGGAGTACTCCAGCAAAAAAAAAAAAAAAATCAAATCAACTGGTGCCAGAGATTTTTGATTTACTAAATGTACATGCTTTACATTTAAATATATCCAGTGCTTATCAGCTGCTGTATGTCCTGCAGGAAGTGGTGTATTCTCTCCAATGCAAATCTCCAATGGGGCTATGCTGCTGCTCTGGACAGTTCCTGACATGGACAGAGGTGGCAGCAGAGAGCACTGTGTCAGACTGGAAAGTATACACCACTTCCTGCAGGACATCCAGCAGCTGATAAGTACTGGAAGACTGGAGATTTTAAAAAAATAAATTACAAATCTCTGGCACTTTCTGACACTAGTTAATTTGAAAGAATTTTTTTTTTTTTTGCTGGAGTACCCCTTTAACTGTAGTTTCCCTATCCCTGTTCCAGACTGATACAATATACCTGCACTGATACATTATAACAGTATAATAAATGCTTGATAAGACGCTATTGCCGAAACGTTCCATTTGTTATGTGGATTTGAATAAACTAGACACGCTGATTTTGAGCAGACCTCCGTTTCCTCTGTAGGCATTTGCCTGAGGGATTGGTGATTGTGTCATATAGAATGCAATGAAGGTATAAGGAGAGGCCCCGTCTGCTGCTGAGCTGTATTCCTGTGTTTCGGTCATCTTCCCTTTCATAAACAGGTTGACAATAGGCAGCTACTCACACTAGACATGGGTCAACCAAATCTGCCAATTGCTGAAGAAACCGAAGACTCTCTCTTAAAGTGTCACTGTCGTTTGTTTAGTTTTTTTTGCAGAAATCAATAATATAGGCGATTTTAAGAATCATTGTAATTGGGTTTATTAGGCAAATCTGCCATTATCTGCATTCAAAAAGACTTTCCCCAGGTCCCCCCCCCCCCCTCTCTCTCATCCACTGCTCATTATCAGGGAATCTCGACTCTTTTACATCAGTCAGGCCCTGTGTAATCTATGGAGAGGGGAGGGGGAGGAGGGAGATTAGTCGCCAGCAGAGAACAAAGGATAACACAGTGGGAGCTGTGGGAAAGCTGCTATTCAGAGGTCAGAGAGGTCAGTGCTGACTTCAGAGGAGATAGCCTCTTTGTTGTCCTGTTTTGGTGCCTCATCTCCCTCCACCCCTCCCCTCTCCATAAGAGAACCATGAAGCCAGGGGGAGAGCTTCAAAAAGTTTTTTAATGATAAAAATGTTTTTTTCAGCCCAATTACAAAGTTTCTTATAATCCCCTGTACTATTGATTTAGTAGCTAGATCCTGGAGCCTGTCGGGGGTCCCGAGGCCGGTCCCGTCTCTCACCATAGGCACGAGGAGAAGTAGTTCATACGCTTGATCAAATTCCTCCCTGCTTGCTGCCAGATTTTAAAAATGTCCAGACTTCTCCTTTAACAGTAGATATTGGGGCAGACAAGGATCGGGCATGATGGCTTTCAACTGCCTGATCCTTTTATTCTCGGTAAATTAAGCTGCTGCCAAAGCTTTGGGTTTTGGTGGCTTTCTCCCCTTTTGAATTCAAAACCCAGGATACTCTCCTGAGCTGAACATGCATGTGTATTGGAGGATCTGGCGAGACAGCTTTAGTCTTAACACAATCCCTTTAATTCTGTGTGTGCATGGGGATATGGTGCTCGGTATTAGATAAACAAGGCTCCAATCGCCTATAAAAACAGAATTTTGGGTCATTTATGATAAAAATCCAGAGAATGGCACTAAATGGTGCGGATTCATTGTAAGCAATGTAATGAAGTTGCTTATAGCCGCTAAGTAGGATGTCGTAATCCTCCATCCAGCAGATACATTCTCTCGGAATAGGCAGAATTAAGCAAAGAAAAATTCTGAGGTTATAGCCCCCTTTAATAAATAAAAGTAATCTTCTCCAATTAGTTCCCGATGGGAATACTACAATAGCGGCATTGTCAGGGGTCAGGTCCTGTGACTTTACATCTCGCTTTATTAGCAGCCGGAGAAGGTTGCACAAAGAAGGGAACGTCGGATAGGTTTGACACCAGAAATTAATTATGAAATAAAAGGCAGATTTGCACTCAGGCTAGAATTAGCCCGACGGTTCACAATAGCAGCAGTCACCTTGGAGTCCTGTAACAGAAAGTGACACCGCGAGTATCTATGGGCGAATGGCAGGCCATATGTCTTACAGAGTCAATGCTCATCCCAGACCGCAGACTTATGCGTAGGCTGTCATTTTCCCTGCTAAAAAAGTAATAAGAATGTGAAGGATTGCTTGGCTTTGTGTGTTATGTATGGACTCCATGGGGCTGAGCTGGTGTAATATAGCAGGTTAAGGAGCGCTTTGTTCTGTCTGTTGTGTATGGACTTCATGGTGCTGAGCTGGTATGAAATAGCAGGTGAAGTAGCTCCTAGCTCTGTCTGTTCTATATTGACTTCATGGTGCTGAGCTGGTATGACATAGAAGGTGAAGAAGCTCTTAGCTCTGTCCTATATTGATTTCATGGTGCTGAGCTGGTATGACATAGAAGGTGAAGAAGCTCTTAGCTCTGTCCTATATTGATTTCATGGTGCTGAGCTGGTATGACATAGAAGGTGAAGAAGCTCTTAGCTCTGTCCTATATTGATTTCATGGTGCTGAGCTGGTATGACATAGAAGGTGAAGACGCTCTTAGCTCTGTTCTATATTGATGCCGTGGTGCTGAGCTGGTATGACATAGAAGGTGAAGACGCTCTTAGCTCTGTTCTATATTGATGCCGTGGTGCTAAGCTGGTGTGGTATAGCAGGTGTAGTATAGCTTAGCTGTGCTTGTTCTGTATCAACTTCATGATGCTGAGCTGATATGACACATATATATATGGACACGTGGTGCTGAGCTGGTATGATGTAGCAGGCAAAGCATTGCTTAGCTGTCTCTTTTCTATATGGATGCCCTGGTGCAGAGCTGGGATGGCAGAGCAGACATGGCTAATCAATCCCACATAAATGTAATGTTGATAAATTTTAATCTAGAAGCCATGGTGCAACTCTAGTTTTCACCCTATAACTGGTGCTGCAGAATCATATCTTCCAGCATTTAACTGCCCCCTGCTCTATAACACTGTGTCAGACTGAAATGAATACACCACTTCCTGCAGGACATACAGCAGCTGATAAGTACTGGAAGACTGGAGATTTTTGCAGATCTGTATAACTTTCTGACTTGAAAGCCATAAAGAAGTTATTCCTTCGTTTAGTCCTTCTGATTCTATCGAGCGAACGATGTATAAACAATTAGCGAATAATTACCAATCATTTTATGGTCAGCTTGAAAGATGTGATCACCGACACACAATACACATGGCAAGATTATCGTTTAAATTCAAATGATATGAAGATTTTTTGCACGATAATCGTCTTGTTTAATAGGGCCCTAACATAGACAACTTATTTATTTCAATGGAAAATGGCTAATGCTTAGTTTGCCCTGTGGTGGCGCTGCAGAGTAATTGAAGATTTCTCTCCAGCTGATCGCTAGAGGTCTTAAAAGAAGGACAATTTATGATCAGCTTATTCACAGGGGACTACTCTTAAAGGGGTTGTTCACCAAAATTATTTTTCTTTCAAATCAAGAAAGTGCCAGAGATTTGTAATTTACTTCTATTAACAAAATCTCAAGTCTTCCAGTACTTATCAGCTGCTGTATGTCCTGCAGTAGCAGCACATTCAGCAGTATATTCTTTCCAGTCTGGAGAACAGGAGAGATGTTCTATGGGGATTTGCTGCTGCTCTGGACAGTTCCTGACATGGACAGAGGTGGCAGCAGAGAGCACTGTTTCAGACTGGAGAGAATACACCACTTCCTGCAGGACATCCAGCAGCTGATAAGTACTGGAAGGCTTGAGATTGAGATTTTAAGTAAGTAAATTACAAATCTCTGGCACCAGTTGATTTCAAAGAAAAAATGTTTGCGAACAACCCCTTTAATAAATAGGAACACATTGAACTTTGACCTTTGACACCATCACTGTATTCTTTATTTAAGCAAAAGCGGATCCTCTGTCCAGTATAGTGACCAATATATTGTTCTCATGTCATTTTGGAGCACAACCAAAAATTTCTCCTGCAAAAAAAAAGAAAACAAATGTGAAAGTTGACTTGAAGTAAGACAAATGGTATTAAATGAGAAAACACACCGTGAATTGCAAATGTAGCTGAGTTAATTTGTTGCTACAGTCGTGTCGCCCTACTGTTAAATGAAGGCTGCGTAATGATCTTGTTGGCAGAGATAATGTCAGAACCTTATTTCTACTTACATGCCTCGCTCTTACACAGGGGCTAATTGAGCTGCAAGGTGACAACCGACCGTAGGCGCCCATCATCATCCGCTGCTTCTGCTTACAGCTATTCACTTCCTCTACTATTCAGGCTTGTGGGCTTCCTTGTTTCACCGTATTTCAGCTATGGCTACACAAGGAGCGGTCATCAGACCCAACATTGACATTATTTATTTATTTGGTCTTTAAGGCTACATGCACACCGAGCAAAAGTGGCGGTATATAATAAGTTTATGTCATATTATAAGTTACTGTACAGTATAACAATCAGCATGTGGAGTATAATGTATAGTAACTGCATAAACCTGATAACACAGCAGCAGTTTGTAGATACAGGATGGAACTGCAGATCACCATAATGCAGTAGCGTAGTACAACATGTTAGAATAGAGAAGAAGGGCTGCTGTCAGAGGTCTGTGTAGTCACATGACCGCAATTGGAAAGGGGTGTGTGCTCAGCATGGACCAATCAGGAAGTGAGAATCACAAAGCTGTGCAGGACAGTGACAGGAACTTCTCTATACAGCAGTGTAAATGGCTGAGAGTGAGTGCAGGCACATTATAGCAGCAGTGTGTATAGCTGAGTGTGAGTGCAGGCACATTGTAGCAGCAGTGTGTATAGCTGAGTGTGAGTGCAGGCACATTATAGCAGCAGTGTGTATAGCTGAGTGTGAGTGCAGGCACATTATAGCAGCAGTGTGTATAGCTGAGTGTGAGTGCAGGCACATAGCAGCAGTGTGTATAGCTGAGTGTGAGTGCAGGCACATTATAGCAGCAGTGTGTATAGCTGAGTGTGAGTGCAGGCACGTTATACTAGCAGTGTGTATAGCTGAATGTAAGTGCAGGCACATTGTAGCAGCAGTGTGTATAGCTGAGTGTAAGTGCAGGCACATTGTAGCAGCAGTGTGTATAGCTGAGTGTGAGTGCAGGCACAGTATAGCAGCAGTGTGTATAGCTGAATGTAAGTGCAGGCACATTGTAGCAGGGATGGAGAGGATGGGAAACACAAGGGCTGACAGAGGCTCCAGATAGCATGAAGGAATGAGCAGAGCAGATGTGGGCACATACATGCAGCACTCTCTGTCCGGGGAGAGAGGGGTTACAGCTATGGAGAGATTACCTCCACAGTCCTGTCCCCTGATGTAAGCCCCAGCCTGAAGTGGATCTGCTATGGTTTGGTACTTCCCGGGTCAGAGTACAGTGCTGTAGACCCCGCTATGCACACCCTGCCCCTCCCTCACTCCCCCTTCCACCCAGTACAGGGAGCTCTTACACCAAGTTAGAATTTTGAAAAACTGTGAAATCTTCTTGCAAAACGCTCTTAATTCTATGTTACTCTTAAACCAAGGTACCACTGTAATTTATTTTATAACTATACCCCCACACTTTATAAATAGGGCAGAGAGCTCTCTGTATTATTGACAAAATACATAGAGGGTGGGCGGAGCAGGAAGTTGGTGAGGTGCGGCTTCAGCCAATAGCTACAGGGCAGGATGTGATGTCATGTTGACACCTGCAGCTGCCGTACTGGGCAGTTACATGAAGCTGTAGTTTTTTATTTCCTATGGGGGGAATGAACTTGTAGGCTCCTCAACTAATTAAAAAAGTGTCAGGAAGGGTCCGGCTCAGTTTCAGTTGCAGATTTTACTTGACATTCAGCATCCATTCTGTGAATTTATTTTGGATTCCTGCTTCTTCACCAAATCAAACCAATGTATTTAAAATCGTTCCCCAACCTGCCACAGCAAATAATCATACCCTTACAATGTACCATGACGGCCTCCAAACGTCTTTTCAGAGAGGCAGTATTGCAAGTGTTCTTGGTGCCCGCTAGTTTAACACTTTCTTAAAGCATTACTGTTATTTAAATAATTTTGCCAACAGAGATGGCAAATAAGCCAGGGGCTAGATAGGGCTTCTCAACATGATTCTGGGCATAACTTTTTCCATCTCCACACAGCCTTCCAGGGATGAGATATAAACCTTTTTGTTAATATGCAAATTAGACTCAAGTGCCCTGAGGGCGTTTCTCAGAACAGAAAAAGCCAAGTTAACCCTGCCCATGTGTTCTTTATTTTGTAGCTGGAGTAGAGCAGCCAAGGGAGGGATGGTAAAGAGGAAATGGGCTACACCTACCTGGACTCCTGCCATGCTGGGAAACTCCCTCTAGGCACTTGAGCCTAATTTACATAATAACAAAATGCTGCTCAGCATGCCCAGACAGAATTGTGATGACTAGCCCTATCTAGCCATGGCTTATTATTGTCTACTGAGACCCCTCTGATTGTTAGTTCTATCCAGGTGAGGAGCACTGTAGTGGAGATGGTCTTACTGGAGATGGTCTCCATTTGTCTAAGCAGCCTGCCTCCTGAAAATAGTCGAGCTGTTGCCAAGTCTGCTAAAACAACCAATTTGTTGGAGAGGCCAAAAACTGGCCATACTAAAAACCCTGTGCTTTTCCTGTGGAACAATATTCTGGCTGGGTCCTCATCGCATGACAAAAGCCAACTATACTTGCCCCCTTGACTCCTCTTCTGCTCCTGCTGTGTGATCTTTTGGTCCCAACTGCGTCCCCATGCTGTCATCTTTTGATGACATCCCACTTAGCCATTCACAATGCTGAACAGGGGAGCAGGATGACAACAGAAGACGGCAGATCAGCAACCCAGCCGGGACTGGAAGATCGCACAGCGAGAGCAGTAGAAGAGCAATGGAGGGTAAGTATGCCTCATTTGTTGTTTCATGACACAGGGAGGGAGTATGTATAGTTTAAGATATTCCCGGATAATCTCTTTAAGGTGGACTACCACATGACATGGCACAACGCTATTGTTATGGCTTGTGTTAGTTTTTTAAGCATGTATAGCAAGCAGAACAGTATCCAGACTATGGCATCTTCAGGGTGCAGCGAGATATCCAAACAGATTGGACGGGGCTGTGTAGCCGTAGGCATTGGAGCTGAGAACATCAGCCTGTGCCCGTGCCATACCCAGTGATCTTTTAATTTCTAGAAGCAGGTGGAGTTGGCAATTACATCCATGGTCAGTACATCACCCCTTCCACACCAGATGATGAATTGCAAATAGCTGGACTCCATACACAAGCCGAAACTCCTATAAATCTTCCATCCGTAATAATGACAAGATGAGAAGACTGGCAGCTATAACAAGGCTGCTGTTGTCACCCACTTTATAGTAGACTTGATATCCATCATTATCAGCCGGGGCTTGCTGCAACTGGACAAGAAGGTCCAAAGAAAGATGAGTTGTTTGTGCGGAAGCATCCAGTAGGTCCCATCTGGCAGGGAGTAAATGGGATTTTTTTCCTGTTCAGTGGACCACAGCTGTCCATCATTTTAGTCAGGTATCTGATCGCTTCATGCTGGGGAACAATATGGCCTGACGCCGTTCTTCAGTGTTGGTATTCAAAATGAGAAAGGGTTCACCTTTACTTCTCAATTTTAACCCCTACAGGGTAAAATTCTGTAATCATCACAACTTTTTAGTGTGTATACCCCATTCACGTGACAAAAGAATTATCATCCAGCGTTACTAAAACATAGCCGCTCTCTCCAGAAACAGCGCCACTCTTGTCCTCAGTTTGAATGTAGTATTGCGGCTCTGTTCCATTGATGTGAATAGTGCTGAGTTGGCAATACCAAATACAACCTGAGGAGAGGGGTGGCGCTGTTTTGGAAAGGAATGAGCTCTGATAATTCCTTTAAATGTCCCTACTTTGGCTATTTTAAGTGTTTACAAGTATATGACCTAATAATAGTCGTAATGGAATGGAGGGGGGGGCAACAATAACAATGAATTAAAGGGAATCTGTCATCCTGGGAGAGGACTAAACCCACCCCACCCTTGGATAGAGACCCCCTTACTTACCCCCTCCTGCCAGTCCCATCGCTGGGAAATCACTGCCGCTCCTCTTAGCGCTCATTATGCAAATGAGCAGAGATGAGTCTGTTTTCCATAGAAGATCACTGCTCCAGTCATTTCTTATGGGCATTGGATTCCTCTCTGCTCATTTGCATAGTGAGGTTGCAGAGAAACGGCGACAGGACCGGCGTCAGGAGGGGTAAGTATGGGGGGTTTTCTCCAGCGGTGGAGTGGGTTCCGCCCACTCTCCCACGGTGACAGGTTTCCTTTAAATGTTACTGGGTTGCTACTCATGGTCTACATGTGCGAGCATAGAACAAGAAGAGAAGAAGCTAGAACATATGACAAACAAGTGCACACCAACAAATATCACAGTACCGGCCAGATGAACTTCATTTGTGTTGAATTGGGATGTGGGTGCACTCGTCTGGGCCCGCATTCCAATTCACCACAGCCGACAATGGAAAGTGCGAACTGACAGCTCTGTGCGGCCGTTATTCAATGAATAGCGGCCGCACAAAACTGACATGTCAGTTTTTTTAATATTTTCTCATGTTGCTTCTGATCTTTCCCCCAACTAACCACTCACTGTATGTATATATATATATATATATATATATATATATATATATATATATATATAGATATATATATATATATATATATATATAATATATACATACATGCATGCATGCATATGCAGAGGTAACTTGGATTGAGAGTGTTTTGCTAGAAGAGCTCACAGTTTTTCAAAATTGTAACTTGGTTTAAGAGCTCCCTGTACTGGGTGGGAGGGGGAGTGGGGGAGGGGCATTGTCTGCATAGCGGGGTCTACAGCACTGTACTCTGACCCAGGAAGTGTCCCTCACCTTCAAAATCATAGCAGATCTATTTCAGGCTGGGGCTTGCATCAGGGAACAGGACTGTGGAGGTAATCTCTTCATAGCTGTAACCCCTCTCTCCCCGGACAGAGAGTGCTGCTATACTGTGCTCACCCTAAACCCTGCTCATTCTTTCCTGCATTCTGTTATCCCTTGTGTTTCCCATCCTCTCCAATTCCTGCTATAATGTGCCTGCACTCACACTCGGGTATACACTCTGCTGCTATAATGTGCCTGCTCTCACACTCAGCTATACACACTGCTGTATAGAAAAGTTTCTGTCACTGTCCTCCTGCACTGCTCTGTGATTCTCACTTCCTGATTGGTCCATGCTGAACACACACCCTTTCCCAATTGCTCTCATGCGACCACACAGACCTCTGACAGCAGCCCTGCTTCTCTATTCTAGCCTGCTGTACTACGCTACTGCATTAGGGGGATCTGCAGCTCCATCCTGTATCTACAAACTGCTGCAGTGTTATCAGGGTTATACAGTTACTATACATTGTACTCCACATTCTGATTACTATACTGTACAGTAACTTATATATCACATATCCAGCTGCAGTGTTATCAGGGTTATACAGTAACTATACATTATATACCACATGCTGCTATACTGTACAGTAACTTATATATCACATATCCAGCTGCTGCTGTGTTATCAGGGTTATACAGTTACTATACATTATATACCACATGCTGCTATACTGTACAGTAACTTATATATCACATATTCAGCTGCTGTGTTATCAGGGTTATACAGTTACTATACATTATACACTACATGCTGCTATACTGTACAGTAACTTATATATCACATATCCAGCTGCTGCTGTGTTATCAGGGTTATACAGTTACTATACATTATATACCACATGCTGCTATACTGTACAGTAACTTATATATCACATATCCAGCTGCTGCAGTGTTATCAGGGTTATACAGTTACTATACATTATACACCACATGCTGATTGCTATACTGTACAGTAACTTATATATCACATATCCAGCTGCTGTGTTATCAGGGTTATATAGTTACTATACATTATACACCACATGCTGCTATACTGTACAGTAACTTATATATCACATATCCAGCTGCTGCGTTATCAGGGTTATGCAGTTACTATACATTATATACCACATGCTGATTGCTATACTGTACAGTAACTTATAAGCAAACCGGGTTCAGGTTCGAGTCCACCCGAACGTTCGGTATTTGATTAGCGGGGGCTGCTGAACTTGGATAAAACTCTAAGGTTGTCTGGAAAACATGGATACAGCCAATGACTATATCCATGATTTCCACATAGCCTTAGGGCTTTATCCAACTTCAGCAGCCACCGCTAATCAAATACCGAACGTTCGGGTTCGGATGGACTCCAGCATGCTCCAGGTTCGCTCATCTCTACTTATAATATCACATATTCAGCTGTTACTAAGTGTTTGTTTCATTAGTTTTACATGTTATTTAGAATAAAAATCATTAGAATCATTATTTTTGGGGTGTGAAACCAATTGTTTGCATTTTAATTACTTCTTATGGGAAAATTTGCTTTGGTTTGAGTGATTTGGATTACAAGCACCGCCCAGCAACGAATTATGCTCGTAATCCAAGGCACCACTGTAGATATATAGCCGAGCATACTGGTATATACAACCCAGCATACCATTATATATAGTATATACAGCCCAGCATACAATTTGCTTTTCCTACTGCCTGATTTCACTAGTGACTCATTGTGAGGTGTCAGAAATCACTACCCCTAAATCCTTCTCTTCTGAGGTCTTTATCAACGCTGAACTTTCAATATGATACTCGGCTGAAGGAATCCTCTTCCCCAAATACAGACTATGTAATGCCTAGTTCCTTCAGTGCTACAGAGAATTTGGACACTTACTGCCAGATTGGCCCGATTCGTTGTCATCAGCTGATCGTTGATATAGGCTAGGACCTATATTTGTCGGGCACCGACCGCATACCGCTACGTGGAATAGCGGTGCACGGCCGGCGACTGACGATATACATTACCTATGCAGGGTGCAGAGCTCCTCTACTCCTTCTTCTCCCGGGTATTGCGCGCTCCTCCAGCGTCAGGCCTGTCTCAGCTCAGGCCGCTCGGCCTGTCTCGGCTCAGGCCGCTCAGCCAGTCACTGGTGGTGGTGGTGGCCGCAGTGATTGGCTAAGTGGCTTGTCAGCCGAGACAGGCCGCCCTGACGCTGGAGGAGCGCGCGGGACCCGGGAGAAGCAGGAGTAGAGGAGCTCAGCACCCTGCATAGGTAATGTATACTAGTTAAGCTAGGGCTGCAAGGACATCGGTAACGATGTTCCTGCAGCCCTTGTTTAGTGATAATCGGGCTGTGGAATAGGCCCAGTAAACGAGGGCCGATCTAGCCGATCGGCCCGTGGAATACTACCCTAAGAAGGATTGGCCTTGAATTTCAGTGTTCATTCCCCAGAGATAGACGTGGTGCAGTTTATGTTAAAAATATTTTGTAGGATATTATAGTTGTAAGATTGTGGGGGCAATTATGTGATTTAAAAGATTACAAAAGCATAGCAGCTTTCCTCCAGAAACAGCGCCATTCTTGTCCTCTAGTCTTTGGGTGTGGTATTGCTACTTGGTTTCATTGAAGTGAATGAATGCAGGAAAGAAGAGAAGGAAAGGTGCTGTTTTTTTTTATAAAGCAGCTACATCCTGCATAACCCCTTTGAAGAATATTAAAGGGCTTTACCTACGATTCATTATTGAAAGAGGCAGAAAAAGCTTTAAGGAAAAAAAAAATGTGTACTCACCTGCCATGATCCCTCTCCGCATCTCTGAATGAACGTGCCTGATTCCTGCTGCCCATCAGTTTCTGGTCACCTCTGTAGACAATGAAGTTGCCACTTTGGCAATCACCAGCCAGTGACAAGCAGCGGGGATCAGGCATCACTGGAATGGCAGCAGTAAGGGTGAGTACAATCTAAAATTATAGCAAAGCCTGGCCAGTTGTAAAAAAAAAAAAAAAAAAATTTAGGGCAAACCCATTTGAGACCAGTTCAGGTCATCAAACCTGTGATCACTGTGTTTTTGCAGTCCTCTCTTTTTTATTTTTTTTACCCGTTTTATACTTAATTTTTCTACATTTTTTGTTTGCTCTTTTGTTTCCTGTCCTGATTTCAGCGCCGCTCTCCAGGCGCCTGCATCATCCTGTGTGTTCGGCATCCTTAACCTCTGGCCATCCCTCCATTCATCCCCTTCAGTTAGCGCCCCCCCTCGCCCACAGGCAGCAGCAGTCCCATGCAGGCTCTGCACACATTACCAGCTTGATAGAATAACGACTTTGAAATTAAAAGCCGCAGCATATTGTCCACCATCTCTGTAGACCGCGCTTCACACAGCAGTCGCCTTCTGAAAATATATGTCAAGAGCACGCTTCCCTCATATCACTGTTTGGCCAATTTGTTTTCAGACAGACTTGTTTCAGACCTATTTTTGGAGCCCCTCAGTGGCCTGACCATACGTTCCGACATAATTTATTGTGGCAGTGGAACATATGGACTTTTCATCATTGTCCAGCTGAAATCCTCAGTTGGACATAGATATTTCCCTCCCTGAAGCAGGTGACATAGACTAATATTTCCCCAGATCGCTCCTTTGTGTTTTCCTATTTTTACTTGACTCTGTGCTGGAGAGGAATTAACTCCGAGGACTGACACTGAGAATAGTACAGGACGGGGGAGAGAGATAGGACTACATACTAATCTATCTATCTATCTATCTATCTATCTATCTATCTATCTATCTATCTATCTATCTATCTATCTCCTATCTATCTCCTATCTATCTATCTATCTATCTATCTATCTATCTATCTATCTATCTATCTCCTATCTATCTCCTATCTATCTATCTATCTATCTATCTATCTATCTATCTATCTCTCCTAGAACACAGTAGTAAATGTAATGTTGCTGCGTTAATAAATCTGGTGTCTTATTTTATTTTCTATAAATATCTTTGTACAAAGTTCTTGTTCTATCAGAGCAGCTGGAGGAGCATTGTCCAGAGCTATTGTAGTGTTATAACAATTGTACTTAGGAAACATTTAGGGTACTATTACACCAAGCAATTTTTCAACGATAAACGATCTTAAACGACCGCTAAGGCAAATTACCCGAAATCGTTCGCCCAATTACATGGAATGATGATCGTTATTTATGATCGTTCTTGCGGTCGTTAAGTCGTCGGTATTGCGTACATTTCAGCTGCGAATTCTTATTCCACTGAACAATGTGCGAACGATCAAACGATAAAAATAGGTCCGGATCCTATTAAACGATCAACGATTTCTCATTGGTCGTTCAATCGTTGCCTGCTGTTACATGAAACGATTATCGTTCAAATCCAAACGATTTAACGATTTTTCGAACGATAATCGCTCCGTGTAATACCAGCCTTAGACTTTCTGGATTACTAGATGCCAGACTAATGGAATTGTACTATAACATAATCTTCAGGGCTCCATCCCTGTAGCAGAGGTGGGAGAGGGGCTAATGCTCATCCTGGATTTCTGTTGTGTTTCTTTCCTGCTCAGAATAAAGGGGGGGCATTTACACTTTCTGTGCACGGTCTGTAAGTACAGAGGATTTTCGACAGAACGGACCTTCCCAGTATCGTCATTCATGATTGTTTGTTCCCGCCATTGTAGTGTGTCAGTGTAAAGACCATTTTGGAGCTCCTGCCTTAATCATTCATTCGAAGTCCGTTCCACAGAAAATCGGCCGTATTTACGGACTGTGCACGGAAAGTGTGGATTCCCTCTAAATATACGGAATGTTTTGTATATACATAAAAGGAGTGCTACTTTTCGGTTTTTGCTTTGTATTTTGGTGCATAATAACTGCACACAGAAAAACACATTGTGAACTTGGCGTAACGTAACCTGTATGACCACTACCTGAACAGGACACCCTGAAGGTAGAGTCCCACATAGTGCCAGGAGGGAGATGATTTGGTAAAGTTGCTATCTGGCATTGTAAAACTTTTCATATATTGCTGCTGCCACCGTATGTAAAAAATAATATAGATGCTATTCTTACTTCTCCTTACTCCTCCGGTGTCCTCCACTGACCACAGCCACTTCTTAGTTTCGGAAGTGACAGCCTGCTCAGCCAATCACTGACTGAGAAGGTACAGCCCCAATGAGTCTGCCTCAAAAGTGGCTGCAGTCAGCAGGACACCTGGAGACGCTGCACGAGGGACAGACTAATCTTTTAGGCTGTGTTCACACACACATTTAATTTTTTTGTTTTCCCATTAAGTCACTTTATTGCCCAGTTAAGGACAAAAAAAGCTTTTTTAAAATTTTTTTTAATTTTACATTATTGAATTCTATGGCAAGACGTCCATTTGCTCATCCATACATATAAAGTATTGGGTGCATGGCCTCACCCTAAAACTGTGCAGCACTTATCACCCATTGCAAACGTTGTGAAATCACAATGTGGTCACAGATTTTCCACTGAATACAATGGAGATTTCAGGATGCGTTCGGAGACTCATTATTTAGTGAACAACCCCCTTATTAATGTGGTAGAACATTCTTAGACTGTGTAGTCTTAAAGGGGTATTCCGTTGGAAATCTTTTTCTTTCACATGAACTGTTTTCAGAAAGTTATACAGATTTGTAATTTACTTCTGTTAAAAAATCTCCAGTCTTCCAGTACTTTCAATCTGCTGTATGTCCTGCAGGAAGTGGTGTATTCTTTCCAGTCTGACACAGTGCTCTCTGCTGCCACCTCTGTCCATGTCAGGAACTGTCCAGAGCAGCAGCAAATCCCCATAGAAAACCTGTCCTGTTCTGGACATTTCCTGACATGGACAGAGGTGGCAGCAGAGAGCACTGTGCCAGACTGGACAGAATACACCACTTCCTGCAGGACATATAGCAGCTGATAAGTACTGGAAGACTGAACATTTTTAAATAGAAGTAAATTACAAATCTACAGAACTTTCTGAAACCAGTTGATTTTAAAGACTTTTTTTTTTTTGCCGGTGTACCCTTTTCATAATGTAATCCTTTTTTTTCGTGTTCTATAGGATTCTGCTTCATTTTTTTTGTAAGCCCTGTATACCTCTCTCTGACTGTCTGTCTGATATCCTGGCTCTCAAACAGACACCCATTACCAGACTCTTCCGGCCTCCGGTGAAGCCGCCTGTTCTCCTACCTAGTGAATCATCTCTAGTGCCGCCGTAATGTCCGATAAAAGTAATCAAGCGCCGGCCGCGGCATAAATAGATAAAACATATGCACGGCCTCCCACAGTTTGGCGACACTAAAAGTGCTACATTAAAAACATTGATTTACTGCACATATCGTAACAATAAACGCACAAAACTAAGAGTGGCGGTAATAGACGGCGGGAGGCGAGGAGAGTGACACCAGCCTCACCTATTGATTCTGTAAGCATTTGGATAAGAGGAGAAGACGGGGCCGGCTTATGAATTACGCCCCCCCCCCCCCAAGCCTCCTACTAAATGCCTAAATTTGTTATTTGCGGTACGGCGATGGGTCAGAGTTTTGCTCCTCTTGTCCTGCATGCAATTTTCCTCCCACGTTCAATAAATAAAATTTGGTCTCAATACTCCCAATCAGGGTCCCAGCGGCGGCCCCCTCCCCCTCCCCCCGCAGCGGCTCTATGATAAATGGACTTATTCTCTCAAATCAAACACTCGAATTTAAATTCAGATGAGTTAATGCAAAGGTCAACATTGTAATCAGTTCTTCTGATCTTTATAGAATTTCTAGAGTAATACATAATAAATCTGAAACAAGGCAATTTGCGGATCTGTGCGCGCGGCTGGTAATAAAAAAAAAATCCTTACGATTAGAGACTTTATGTACTTAGGAGCTGTTTAACGGCGAGCCCTATCAGACGGGACGCAAGAGGACTGTAAAACGCCTCCAATTCTCTATAGAACTTTCTACATGATTGGATAAATTGAGTTGAACCTATAGAGTTGTGGTCTTTCAGACTGTGGCCTTTGGCAGTCAGAGCATGCTGGGAGTTGTAGTTTTGCAACAGCTGGTGAGCCGTAGGAGAGAAGACCACAGCTTTAATAGTCTAGTCAGCTTTAAAGGGTTAAAAAATTAAATCAACTAGTCCCAAAAAAGTGCCAGAGATTTGTAATTTACTTCTTCTTACTTGTGTATTCTTTCCAGTCTGACACAGTGCTCTCTGCTTCCACCTCTGTCCATGTCAGGAACTGTCCAGAGCAGGAGTGTCTTTTTTTTTGTTTTTTTTAAGATATTTTATTAAAGGTTTTTTGTTATAACTGTACTGCTCTGGACAGTTCCTGACATGGACAGAGGTGGCAGCAGAGAGCACTGTGTCAGACTGTGACAGAAGTAATTTTCAAATCTATATAACTTTCTGAAACCACTGGAGTACCCCTTTAAGCCTGGAGCAGAATGTTTATAATACTGCTTTACCTAGACATACTGGTGGCATAGGGTCCCTGTATCTATCATCTCTATCTATTTATTTATCTATCTATCATCTCTAGCTATCTACCTCTATCTATCTATCTATAAAATAAAATTGTTTTTTTCAGTATAGGTCCCCCTGTATCTATACATATGTGTCTGTAGGCCCCCTGTATCTATACATATGTGTCTGTAGGCCCCCTGTATCTATACATATGTGTCTGTAGGCCCCCTGTATCTATACATATGTGTCTGTAGGCCCCCTGTATCTATACATATGTGTCTGTAGGCCCCCTGTATCTATACATATGTGTCTGTAGGCCCCTGTATCAATACATATATGTGTCTGTGGGGCCCCTGTATCTATACATATATGTGCCTGTATACCCTTGTATCTATATATATATATATATATATATATATATGTATCTCTGGGGCCCTGTATCTATACATATATGTGTCTGTAGGCCCCTGTATCTATACATATATGTGCCTGTATACCCTTGTATTTATCTATATATATATATATATATATATATATATATATATGTATCTCTAGGCCCCTGTATCTATACATATATGTGTCTATAGGCCCCTGTATCTGTACATATATGTAACTGTAGGGCCCCTGTATCTGTACATATATGTGTCTGTAGGCCCCTGTTACTATACATATGTGTCTGTATACCCTTGTATCTATATATATATATATATAGATATATATATATATATATATATATATATATATATATCTATATATATATATATATAGATACAAGGGTATACAGACACATATGTATAGTAACAGGGGCCTACAGACACATATATGTACAGATACAGGGGCCTATAGACACATATATGTATAGATACAGGGCCCCAGAGATATAGATATATATATATATATATATATATATATATATATATATATATATATATATATATATATATCTATATATATATATCTCTCTGGGGCCCTGTATCTATACATATATGTGTCTATAGGCCCCTGTATCTGTACATATATGTAACTGTAGGCCCGCGTAACTATACATAAATGTGCGTGTTTTCCTGCATTTTCTCGGCCACTCTATAATCCACGTCCTTTCTTCCAAGTGGCAGCCGGCTCTGACTGCTTCTCCATGCTTCCCGTAGAGATCTATGTCTCCATGTCAGGTGTATCCCGGTACAATAAAGTGCTTATGCTGGACCATGACAACGTGTGTGCCGGGTATTTTATCATTCCCTTGTATCCACAGACAATTTAATGGAAACTCCAGGGCAGGTGGAATCCGAATGTGATTTCTGGTGTGAAATAAGCTCAGCTTGTCACAGCTCGGATTACATTGATGGGGAATTGTCAGGTCCCTGTCACCGCGGCCAAGATGGACGGTTTGTCATAGGAAAACCTAATGCCTCTCCCACCCCCCTCCCCTCAACCTGTGGAAATGGTACAGACTGCGCCACGGCCTATCTGATACACCAATTCACTCATGTGCACTTATCAAATATCTTATACAAGATACAAATTTGTTGCCATTGTCTCATTGTCAGACAAGAGCGAAGTCAGTGCCCCTATCATGGCCGCCGCCAGTGAGTAAAAAGATGCGGCTCACCCTGAGTTCTTCCTATAAACATTACGGGGACCTCTTTAAGATTAAGGCAAAGCTACAGTCCAGGACTGCATGTGTAGGAAGGGTTAATCCCCGCCCAGGTCTGAGCATTTATCCGTATGATCCAGGGATTTCAGCATTGCACTTTGGTCGCTTTAGCTTCTAGTTGTATGCCGACCAAAACTATAGACATGTCAAAAGGTCTGATGGGTCCGGGTCTGAGTGTTCAAGCCTATAGCGATCATGAAAACAAACCTGGAGAAGACCATGCCAAGCGATGTCCTCTCCCAGCTCTGTGTCATGTGACAAGTCAGGCTTCAAATGTAAATCTATGGAGTGTCCCTGTCATCATAGAAAACCTTTAACATGTGAAAACTTTTGATCTGTTTGGATCTGAGTGTTCAGACCTGTACTAATTGGGAGAACTGCGCTTCAGTACGTCCCGCTCTGTGTCAGCATATTCAGTTGGGCTCCATAGACTTGCATTATGAGCCCGACTGATCACATGACACTGACCTGGGAGAGGGTCATACTTAGCGCAGTCTTCTCCCGATCGGTACAGGTCTGAACATTCAAACCCAGACTGATCATTTTGACGTGTCAAAAGTTTTCTATGATGACCGTGACACATTAAAGGGGTATTCAAGCAAAAAAATAATTTTCTTTTAAATCCCCTGGTGTCAGAACGTTATAAAGATTTGTAATTTACTTCTGTTTAAAAATCTCCAGTCTTCCAGTACTTATCAGCTGCTGTATGTCCTACAGGAAGTGGTGTATTATTTCCAGTCTGGAGGGCAGGAGATGTTTTCTATGGGGATTTGCTAACACTCTGGACAGTTCCTGACACGGACAGAGGTGGCAGCAGAGAACATTGTGTCAGACTGTAGAGAATACACCACTTCCTGTAGGACATACAGCAGCTGGTAAGTATAGGAAGACTCGAATTTTTAAAATAGAAGTAAATTACAAATCTGTATAACTTTCTGAAACCAGTTGTTTGAAAGAAAAAGATTTTTGCTGGATAACTCCTTTAACATATCTTTTTCACCAGACAAGAGAGGCAGGATTTCCACTGTAACTCGCAAGACGTCGATTTCATGGCGGATCCACTTGGCAGGCTTTATGCTTTTCTCCCTCTAAGCTACGCTCCCTATTCCCTTCAGTCTTTTGGTTCAGAAACAGTCAATCTGCTACGTATCTCCTGGGATTGTCCCATTTTCATGGATTTTTGGACAAAGGTTGCGTCGCCTTGTTCTTGTTCTCTCTCTCACACAAAAAGTTGGTGGTAGGACACCTTGTGTGTGCGGTTAGAGCCTGTATCCCGGCCCTTTGGTAGCAGACCCCTCGTTCATCTATTTCTATGTGAGGATGGAGAAGACCTCACAGCAGATACCCAAGAGAAGTTCTCTATCACTTGGTATTACTCATATTCCATATCTCATCTGACTATTGTTCCTGTAGCATGTTCCCTCTCTATACAGGTCTGGGTGCTCTGTATCACATGAGCCTTTATCCTGGTACCTGTGTGGTTCACATGTCACCCTCACCCCCTGCCGAGGGGCCAAATATGAAATCATTTCTGTCTGTGGATAAAGTAAAAGCCTATCTTTTAATTTTTTTTTTTTTAGTAGTTGGAATCCTACCTTAGAATGGGGATATACTGTAACTCCTGTGAGCGCTATGGGCCGAGCTCAGTACTCAGCCATCTCTCTCAGTCTTGGCGTGTACCTGAAATATGGGACATGGGACTGATCTCATGATTGGTGGTGCGCCCAGCCATCACATTATACAATACAGTGCAAAGGATATGGAGCCCTCTACCAGAAGAATATAGAAAAGATCACATATATGGGTTTTGAAGGGTTAAATGCGGCTGATGATGTTGCCCCTTAGGCTGGGTTTACACTGCGACCTGCAATCGGTCTTTTTCTCATCCATTTTTTGACCCCCCCCCCCCCCCCCAAAAAAAAAAAAAAAAACAGATAAAAAATCGATGCATTTGTGTGTCGTTTTAATCCTTTTTTCCATGAACTTCTATTACAAAAAAAAAATCAAAATGCATCCAGTTTTTTTTTTTTAGCGTACACAAAAACGTGGTTGAGCACAGTTCTGTGTACTCTAAAAAACTGATGCGTTTCGATCTTTTTTTTTTTTTTAATGGAAGTCAAAGGAAAAACGGATGCACAAAAAATGCATCCAATGCACAAATGAAAAAAACTGACTGCAAAAACAGTGCAGTGTGACCCCGGCCTTAGTACAGTAGTTGGTGTGGATGGAGGTGACGGGCAGCCAGCAGGGGACACTCACAGCCTGGCCGTTGCTGATGATGAGCTTTGTCTGCTGTTTGCCTACATAACCCATCGCAGGACCAGTCTATATTATGGATTAGGAGCATTGTGCTGCATTGATTTTTTTTTTCCCTTTCCCCCGGTTGTATATGGCTGCCGATCACACGGGGATCATAGTTTAAACAAACAGCAATGTGTCGGGTGTAGATAGACATTAAACAAGAGAAAGCATATTCCACATGGTTCAGCCAGTCACATCGCCGCCTCTGGACGCTTATTCACCACATTTGTCTTTCTAGATTTTACAGAAATGGGATTTTCACACTTGTTTAAGGGTCACATGGTGTCAGTATACGCAGAGTTACTCCAGGATTCATTGCCAAAGCTGAAATAGGGAAAATCTTGGTATGTAATGGAATGGCGGAGGCCTGAAGTTAAAGGGGAACTCCTGTTTCAGTAAATCATTGTATAAGGAAAAGTTATATGCTGTTCTGTATTCATTTGACAATCTTAAAGTGTCACTGTGGTTTCATTATTTTATTTTATTATTATTATTGTTTTTTTCAAGAATCAATAGTCCAGGCGATTTTAAGAAACGTTGTAGTTGGGTTCATTAGGCAAATCTGCCATTATCTGCTTTCAAAAAGATTTTCCCCAGGTCCCCCCCCTCCTCTTCCTCTCTCTTATTCACTGCTCATTATCAGGAAACCTCGACTCTTTTAAATCAGTCGGGCCCGGTGTAACCTATGAAGGTGGGAGGTGGGAAATTAGTCGGCAGCAGAGAACAAAGGATTATACAGCGGGAACTGTGTGAAAGACTCTATTCAGAGGTCAGAGAGGTCAGTGCTGACTTCAAAGGGGATAGCCTGGTGATGTAGCTGTAAATTTAACTCTTTGTTGTCCTATTTTGGTGCCTCATCTCCCCTCTCCATAGAGAACAATGAAGAAAGAGGGGAGAGCGTCAAACTGCTTTTTCATGATAACAATGCATTTTTTTTGGCTAATAAACCCAATTACAAAGTTTCTTAAAATCGCCTGGACTATTGATTTCTGCAAAAAAAAATTTAAACGACAGTGACTCTTTAAATATCTCATGAAGCGTCATTGTGTAAAAAAAAAAAAAAAAAAAAGCGGATGCCAGAAACCTTTTGGCGGCAGCTTACCTCCCTGGGAAAGAGAGGATCAGCTTTTCCTGACATCTGCCATTGGGAGGGAGTCAGATGGCCTCATCCATGGTAGATAGTTGGTCAAATATCAAGTTTGATAGGACACAGACATATGTCAAAAAATTTTGATTGGCTGGAGTCTGACCGATCACTCAGTTGTACTAAATAGATGGACGCTATTGACTGTTAGATTATATTGTAGCCCATTGGATTGCAGCGAGCTAAGGAATGAGGTACCCTGCCTGCGCATCTAATCATTTCTTTGACTGATCAAAAGTTTAGTTAACTGACAAGTACACTTTAAAGTGTATGGCCGATGGGGGTAGTGTCCGTGCAAGTCAATATTCAGCACCTTTAAGAAGCCTTAAAACACAGCAGGAGATTATAAACCGAGCCAGAGTCGCTTTCAGATACTTTTCTGTCTCTGCTACTAATTCCCAGTACTTTTTTAAAGGGGCTGAGCTTTGACTTGCAGGGACGCTACCTCCAATAGGTGGCAGTAGAGAGCAAGTTCTCTTCCTTCCGGAGTAGAGTTAATTTGCATATGTTCTTCCCACTGAAGCATTACGTGGGCTGATAGACTCTACATGCCCTTTGGTTCTCTCCTCAATAAGAAGCTCTCTCCCCTCAGTCCAGTGATACTATGGGCTATGAAGCATTGCGTCCAGTTGATTCAGCAGCTGGCATGCTATATGACGTTCTGCAGTGCTTGACCACCCCCTGCAGAGATTCAGGAAACCAGTATGGTCATGGCTAGATCCGGCTCTCCGGTAGAGCGGTCGGGATTACTCGGCGTCTCACCGCCGTAGTTTGTTCTGTATAATTAATACCAGGATCTTTTGACATGGCACCAGGTATATAATTAACAAATGCCCGCCTGCATGGGCAAGGAGACCTACAATGTTGCTTGAGCAGTTCTCATTAATCCTGTTAAACCTGCTCATAAAAGCCAACATATCCTACGTCTTGTAGCCGCTCGGTGACTAATGACAAGATCATGCAAAGGCCAGGGATGGCGCAGGCAAGTGTGCGAGGAAGTTCTCTGGATGTGGCGGTTCAGTCGTGTTTGTCCCTATAGGAACGGACCACCCCCCACGGCAGAGGGAAAGCAATTCATTCTCACTTGTACTGACTTGTCTCCTCGGCTCTCCTGAGAGCAGGCTACTAATGGCCTTTTCACTGGGGACGGTATTGTTCTCCAGCAAATAAGTTCTCCATGCTTCCATCTTTTTACTTTCAAGGTTGTTTGTAGTTTACTTGGTTACGTACAGATTTGCTTTATTACTCACTGTCTCTGGACTGGGTGCCGTGTCCGCGGGAAGGGAATAGCGTTGGATGTAAAGTTAGAGAGCGGAGTAATTGTTACAGAAGAATTGTCTGCCCTGCGGATAATTGTTTCGTTTCAGATCTTAAAGGACGACAAGATCTAAAATTGCGCTTTCTAAAGTAGTCGCTAGTCGCTTTTCCCAGGTATGCGGCGATGGTTGGAGAGTTATTCCATACACCTGTGATACTCCAGAGCGATGCATCGAAATGAACAGACAAGAGGGAGTGATAGCTTCTGCAACTGGAAGACATAGACTCCATTATGTGTCCTGAGCTTCAGCATTTGGAAAGGTTCGGAGGTCCCATAGAGCAGTGCTTCTCAATTCCAGTCCTCGGGCCTCACCAACAGGTCATGTTTTGAGGATTTCCTTAGTATTTCACAGGTGGTATAATTATACTCCGTGCACCAGGTATTCTCACAGATGCCCTTTGCATGGGAAATCCTCAAAACATGACCTGTTGGTGAGGCCTGAGGACTGGATTTGAGAAGCACTGCCATAGAGAATGAAGGGAGCTCATGCTGTAGATTGTTGATTCCGTCCCCAGTTTGGAGATGCCAGTGGTCGAACCACCAGCGATCAGTTTATTATCCCCTATCCTATAACAAGCTAAGATGGAGTACCCCTTTAAGGACTGTTCACTTCAGCTATGAAATTCCTGTTGCTGCACAGGGCACACACTGCAGCCCCTCCTGTGTATATATCCTGGCCTGTGCCCTGCTTAAAATTGGGAATGATCTACTACTATAGCTACTATTACTGATCTGCCCCCCCCCCCCCAAATAGGTTATGCCTGGGCAAATCAGCAAGCGGCATAGAGTCATAGGAGGGTTCAAGGGTATGCCACTGGTTGTAGGCTTCTCTGTAGAAATGGGTTCTGATGGTGGGTAAGAGCCCAATGTGTTGAGGTAGTAAGTTGTATAGTGTGGATAACATATTGGATCTTGGAGACTGTGGTGTAAGAAATGTGGACAAGGGGATCAGGGCGATCAGGGTAGAGATGTATAGACGAAGATGGGATGTGGACTTGAGATTATGTAGGGGGAGGTATCTGGAGATCAGGGTACAGGTGTATGGAGGGGGCAGTTTGTGGACTGGAAATTGTGTAGGGCAGGTATTGGGAGATGAGGGTAGAGATGTATAGACGAAGATGGGATGTGGTATAGAGATTATGTAGGGGAGGTATCAAGACATCAGGGAAGAGATGTATAAAGGGGTCAGGTTGTGGACTGCAGATATTGTAAGGGGAGGAATCAGGAGACTATCTGTACAGAAGGGACAGGTTGTGGATGGCCTTGTTTGCCATTCTTAATCATTTGCGCTAAATGCACCATAGCAGGGACCAAAATGGCAGAGGAGGAGTGAGGGTGGATTGAAGCAGCACAGGAGTATTAGCTGTATGTCCCTAGGGAAGGATGTTGCAGTAGACCAGGCAGGAGAAGATGAGCTCATAGCACTATCATCCTTGTCCGTGTTATTTAACTAGCGCATAGCACTATCATCCTTGTCCATATAACGCTTTCTACGAGCTCCTGTTGCATAGCTAGAGGTGAACCAATTTGCAGTAAACTGCCATTACCAGAGCCGAGCGAATTGCTCTGTAACCAGAGGGCGATCGGTGGTTTGTTGGCGCAGCCCTTTGTTGTAATCCCGCATTGACCACACATAAAGCGACCCGATCAGCTGATCGCTGACCCTTTTACAAAGGACAATATTGACCCCTTTTAGAGTTTTACAAAGTTTCTCAGCTACGTCTTTGTCGACAGTCCCGATGTACCTAGTGACGGATCATTGGAGCCGGTTGCATTGCGCCATCCGCTCCTCTTTTCTTTAGGATCGGCCGAGTGAGAGAAAAAAAAAAGTAAACGCCGGGAGTAAACAAGCAATTTAACACCAGAAAATAGCTTCTGCCTCTGTCAACACGCTGTTTATTTTCTGCAAGAGATAAAAAAGTTCAGTTTTCTGATATTCGTATCAAGATAAGTCAGTAAACAAGATTAATACAGTGTGGAAAGGGTTGTCAGCAGCCCTGGCGAAGGAAATCAGGGGCCCGTACATAGAAGATGGTGTAAACCGAATAAAAGTGTCAGCTCCTCCATGCCATAATGTGATCATGGGACCTCTAACAAAGCATGACATAGGCAACAGTCTGCTATTCTTATAGCCACGCTGGAGAAAATGGATTACTGGATTCCTGGGATACCCACCGGAATAGCATGAAAACTTCATTTTCAGATTAATCCAGGATGGAACTCTGCAAAGAAGCCACCGGCTCTGGGTTTTGGCTTTCAATTCCCGGCTATGTAACCGGCTGCTAATTTAATTGTCCGACTCATCTTGTCGTTTTTGATATGGAGTTATTATTATTATTTTTTTTTTTTATGAACATTTATATAATATTAAAATTATTCTTAATAAATCTACAGAAATTGCAATAAATCACAAAAAAAAAAAAAAAAATTGGAAAAATTGTGCCCCAAATATTTACTTTATATACTTTTGCCTTCACTGTACCTTTTAATGAACGGCAACATTTAGTGCAGGGATGGGGAACCTGCAGCCCTCGAGCTGTTTAACACTACAATTACTATCATGCCTGGACAGCCAAAGCTTTAGCTGTCCCGGCATGATGGGAATTGTAGTTTTGCAACAGATGGAGGTCTGAAGGTTTCCCATCCCTGCGTGGGATGGCGAAAAAATACACTAGATTTACTTTAGGACATATGCACATAAAAGTGTGGTATTTGACCAATCATCTAAGGCCCCATTCACATTATATCCTCTTTATTGTCGGGAAGTCACTTCCTGGATAAAATGGTGATGTCACTTCCTGGATTATTATTTATTATTTCTTAGCCCTGTCCATCACATAGTGTTTCCCGGAGCCCCCCTGGTTGCTTGGCCCAGGCCCCTTCTGCCTATCGGGACTTTGATTGATTGTAATGGTTGATTTGATGATAATGGTGGTAACAGCCTCAGCTTCTAACTTCATGAGGGAAATGTGCACACACCGCCTCCGAGCATCATTGACTTCTATGAGCTGTTTCCCGGCCCGTTTAGATGGAGACAAACAGACAACTGGGTTCCTGTGCAGCCATTTATACCCAGCAGGAAGAGCTCGGCAAACCACTGGGCTGAACACATAATGGCCTCCTAATTCCACAGCCAAGTTCTCCGGCAGATCCCAGCAAGCTCTGCAAGTGCATAACTACAATGCCATTCTATAAGCGTCGACTCAAGCCAAGTTATGTTGCATGATATTTCTTATCATCCTAGCCTTATATATGTGCGGCCACCGAATCAGCAGTATTTATTTCTGGTGACTGAAAGATGTAGCAGAGCTGAGCTGCTCCGTAGAATCTCCTTATTTTATCATAATGTTTTAAATCCAAAATCATACGGACATAGAGAGACTAATGATAGAGCCCTGGCGGCCCTCTGCCACCACTAGAGGGAGCCTAGGAGCTTTCTGCATACTGTCTGGTCCCCAAGTTCATTGAATGAACTGTATACAGTAAGCTCTGTAGTTTTCTGTATCTAGACCTGCAGACAGCCGGCATAGACTTTCTATCACTGGACTTTTTATCACTGTTTTTTGAAGAGACAGACATGTCAGGAACTGTCCAGAGCAGGAGAGGTTTTATATGGGGATTTGCTACTGCTCCGGGAAGTTTTTGACTTGGAGGTCAGCAGAGAACACTGTGTCAGACTGGAGAGAATACAACTTTTCCTGCAGGACATACAGCAGCTGATAAGTACTGAAAAACTGGAATTTTTTTTTTAGTAGAAGTAAATTGCAAATCTCGCACTAGTTGATTTGAAAGAAAAACAAATTTCTTTAAATTTAAGGCTGGAGTCAGACATGCAGTTTTCGTCATGCTTGTAGTAGTCATCCTGTCTCGTAGTGATATTTCTTGTATTCACTTTAGTCACTTTATTCATCATTTGAATTATTTAATTATATTTCCCTTTTCTCTACAGATCAGCAGCCCAGGGTCCAGCAACAATGAGCGGCTGTCACACTTTCCCCAGGACCCCCATCATCATGAGTAAGTAGCTGTACTTTGTGGTGTTTATACTTATTGCACCATGAGCAAAAGCAACAAGGCACTGGACCCCTCCCCCACCTTGTGCCATAGAGCTATCAATATGATGTCATATATTTACAGCAGGGACAGTGGATTAACCCTATGTCTGCTGTGGCTGAAAAAGGTGAGATGCAAAACTTCTTACTAGACCATTGGGCTCCTCCTATCTCCTATGGCTGGGATACATCATCGCTCTATGACCATCCATCCTGCTTCCCTCTGGCTGTTGCAGAACTACAATGCGCATTATGCCTGGATAGTATAGCTGGATAGACCTTGGGTTCCTTATTCCTTAAAAGGGAGCCTATGTGCTATCCATTCTACTGTTATCATGGTAATCATTGATGTGGGAAAAGGTTCAGTGTACTGTAACTTATAGATCTATATCCCTTCTCATTCTGGGCTTAGGAGTCCAATGGGCGGTCTTAGATAGTGATTGACAGCTGTCTTTGTATACTGTTGCATGGATGGCTGCCACTCAGTAGTAGAGACTCCTCAAATGGACTCATCTTCTGCCCTATAGCATGCTGTCTGCTGATTCCCTTTAAGGGTATGTTCACTCCTACCATGTCCACCATAAAATCTACAACAGATCTGAACATCTGATTGTAGATTAAAGGGTATTACCATCTTGTAAAGACTAATTTCTAAAAAAACCACTTTTTTCTAGAGTCTGACTTCAAGGACCCCCAGTAGGGCTTCTTAGAATGAGGGGGATACAGTACCGGTTTAGTTCTTTGTTAATGGGGTTGTCCACCAATTTTTTTTTTCAACTCAACTGGTGGCAGAAAGTGCCAGAGATTTGTAAGTTACTTCTATTAAAAATCTTCAGTCTTCCAGTACTTATCAGCTGCTGTTTGTCCTTCAGGAAGTGGTGTATTCTTTCCAATCTGGAGAGAAGAAGAGGTTTTCTATAGGGATTTGATACTGCTCTGGACAGTTCCTGGCATGGACAGAGGTGGCAGTAGAGAGCACTGTGTCAGACTGGAGAGAATACCCCACTTCCTGCAGGACATACAGCAGCTGATAAGTACTGGAAGACTTGAATCTTTTTAATAGAAGTAAATTACAAATCTCTGGCACCAGTTGAGTTGAAAAAAATAATAATAATTTGGTGAGCAACCCCTTTAATGACACCTCTATTCACATTAACCCCTTAGCGACCCATGACGTATCTGATACGTCATGGCGCTGATCCCGGCTGACACGTGCAGCCGGGCAGTGCCTCTATTAGCCGGCGCGGGTCCCGTTGCCGCGCCGGCTAATTAAGCCTCTAAGTGCAGCTGTCAAACCTGACAGCTGCATTTAGAGGCACTGCGCCGCACGTCCCTGGTGTCTAGTGGGACGGATCTCCCCCCCGCGATGCGATCGCGGGGGGGAGATCCGTTGTTCTGCCCGTGCCGGGCCTCAGCGTCGGAATGACGCTGATCCCGACTCGGCAATAGATTGCTATGGCCTGCAGCAGGCCATAGTAATCTATGACCGATCTAATGGATCTTTGCTGTGTATATACACAGCATTGATCTCTATGAGAGATCAGTGCTGTCTATATACAAGTCCCCCAGGGGGGCTTCTAGTTACAGTAAAAAAAGTGTTTTTATTAATAAAAAAATCCCCTCCCCTAATAAAAGTCCAAATCACCCCCCTTTTCCCATTTTATAAATATAAATAAATAAACATATTTAGTATCGCCGCGCGCGTAATCGGCCGAACTATTAATTAATCACATTCCTGATCTCGCACGGTAAACGGCGTCAGCGCAAAAAAATTCCAAAGTGCAAAATTGCGCATTTTTGGTCGCATCAAATCTAGAAAAAATGTAATAAAAAACGATCAAAAAGTCGTATATGCGCAATCAAGGTACCGATAGAAAGAACACATCATGGCGCAAAAACTGACACCTGACACAGCCCCATAGACCAAAGGATAAAAGCGCTATAAGCCTGGGAATGGAGCGGTTTTAAGGAACGTATATTTGTTAACAATGGTTTGAATTTTTTACAGGCCATCAGATACAATATAAGTTATACATGTTATATATCATAGTAATCGTAACGACTTGAGGAACATGCATAACAAGTCAGTTTTACCATAGGACGGACGGCGTAAATGCAAAACTCCCCGAAATCAAAACAAATTCGTTTTTTTTTTTCAATTTGACAGCGCAAATGATTTTTTTCCGGTTTCGCAGCATATGTTATGGAAAAATAATGCCTGTCATTGCAAAGTACAATTGGTTTCGCAAAAAATAAGCGCTCATATACGTCTCTAGGTGAAAAAATGCAAGCGCTATGGACTTTTAAACTTAAAATGGAATAAGCAAAAGCGCAAAAACGAAAATAGGCTTTGACCTTAAGGGGTTAATGGGGAACTACTGTGTTAGGGAACCAAAGCTAGCTCTGACTCTGATTATTGGGGTCCTATAAGTGATCATAGAGCATGACTATCCAACCTGCGGGGTTCCAGTTGTTGCAATTCCCATCATCCCATTAAGCTTTAGCATTGGCTGTCCAGGCATGATGGGAGTGGTAGTGTTGCCACAGCTGGAGGGCTGCAGGTTGGATATAGTGATGCTGTACCCCAGCTACCTCTTTGTCCTGATAAAAAGTTTTGCGCCCCATCAGACAAAGGGTTATCTTGGATTTCCCCTTGTACGTTATATTTCCCGCTTGGTCTTTTACTACACCTGTTACAAATCATGACTGCGATTCCCTAACCCTATCCGTATCCCGTAAGCAAATCCCCCATCCCCCCTATAAGAGGTATCGATTGGTGAAAAGTGGGTCACTGACTGGCCGTGAATAAATCTGTTGTGATTTTTTTTTTTTTTTTTATTGCCGTTTTGTTATCTGTCCTTTGGGACCGTGAATTTTATGCAAAAGGTCAGAGCACTTTACATCCCCTCCAAATATCGCCAGTTCAGTGGTTAAACGCAGGAGCCATTAATTATGCCCGGCGTTGGAATAAGATACGCTTGACTGGGGGAATAATGTGGATGTCAAACTTGGACTTTCACAAAGCATTTGACTAGGGTTCTGCATCTGAGATTAATGACTAGCATCAATTCTCATGAACTTACAGCTATAACAAAGAGCCTTGCTGCCGCCGCCACGCTGCCCAGCCCACCGGCCAAAATGGAAGAGAGTGCCGGGGGGCTCCTGTGCTCAGGATACGCTGGAAGTTAACCCTTTGGGCTCTGCAGGACACCTTTCTAGGCCACAGCTCTCTATATAGGGGGTCACCAGTCTCTATGCAGCATCCTACATATGAACAGGACAGCCGTAGACTTCTATTGCATTAATTTAAGGAGAATAGTAAAAGTACCATGTTATTTTGGATGCTGTATTATACCTTAGAAGCATTTTACAGTTAGAGTCCTATTCCACGGGCCAATGGGGGCCTGATCAATTATGTAAACGTTTACATTATGTAAATGTTTACTGGGCCTATTACACAGCCCAATAATCGTTCAGCGAGGGCTGCAGGGGCATCGTTACCGATGTCCCTGCAGCCCTTGTTTAAACACCATTCATTACCTAACCATGTTGCAGGTCTTCTCCTGCGCTCCTTCTTCCTCCCGCTCCTGCGCGCAGCAGCAGCTTCAGTGCGGCCTGTCTGAGCTGACAGACCGCTCAGCCAGTAACTGGCCGCGGCGGTCCTGGCCAGTGATTGGCTGAGCAGTCTGTCAGCTCAGACAGGCCGCACTGAAGCTGCTGCTGCGTGGGACCGGGAGGAAGAAGGAGCGCAGGAGAAGACCTGCAACATGGTTAGGTAAAGCATGGTGCTTGTGAAATCGTCGGTCGCCTGCCGCACACCGCTGTTCCACGCAGCGATGCGCAATCGGTGCCCGATTATTTTAGGTATGCACCTAAATAAATGATCAACAAATGACATGATCATCGGCTGATCTTTGTCTGTATTCCACTGAGCGATAATCGTCCAAATCGGGTCGATTCAGCCGATTATCGGGGCTGGTCGATTATCGCTCCAGGGAATAGGCCCCTTAGAGTGCCGATGGATTAGGGTGCTATAGACTCCAATCACATAGGGTTCTTCTTCCTTGAATCAGTCTATAGTCACTCATGATTAAAAGTTATCCCCTATTGACAAGCAGGGGGCCAACAATAAGGACCCCCATTGATCACAAGAAGTAAATGAAGCAGCAGTGTGCATTCTCAGCCACCGCCCCATTCATCCTCTATGGGAGAGAGTCCAGTGCTCGGCTGTAATCAGAAGTCCCAGATTGATTGTACTGATCAGCAGGTTATCCCCTATACTGTGCGTGAGGAGAAACTTTTACTCTTGAGATTAAAGTTGTATTGTGCATGAAGGTCTACACAGGGCGATATCACAGGAAAGCTTTTTTTTCCCCCCACTTTCTAGTACAACATTAATATGGCTCCTGTAATATAACTAAATTATCCAACATTACAGGGGAAAAGAGTTGTTTTTTTCTTTACTTTTTTTTTTTTTTTTTTTTTTTTTTTTGCTGCAATACCAGACACAACCTGTGGATATGAGTGGTGCTGTTTCTTAGAAGAAAATTAAAATAAAACCATTTTTTTATATTTTGTAACTAGAGATGAGCGAACCTGGAGCATGCTCGTGTCGATCCGAACCCGGACTTTCAGTATTTGATTAGCTGGGGCTGCTAAAGTTGGATAAAGCCCTAAGGCTATGTGGAAAACATGGATATAGTCATTGGCTGTATCCATGTTTTCCAGACAACCTTAGAGCTTTATCCAAGTTCAGCAGCCCCAGCTAATCAAATGCCGACCTTTCAGGGTTCGGATCGACTCTAACCCGAACGCGGTTCGCTCATCTCTATTTGTAACCTTTATTTTTAATTATTCTTAAAGGGGTATTCCACTAAAACAAAACTTTTGATATGTAGCTGCCCATGGTGAGACTAACAATTCCTTCCATACTTGTTGTTATCTATTCAGTCTCCTAGTTCTCAGCTGCTGCTCTCAGCTGAAGACACAAAAATCTGTGTGTGAGCTTTTCTCTCCGCCTCCCCATCTCTTCTCAGACAGCTGATGTAAACAAAGCCCTGGCAGGCTGTATCTGCAACTTTGTAGCTTCTTTGTTATGCTGGGAGGGTTAATCTGAGGTCAAGTTGCTGAACTCACTGTGATTAATCCTCCGAGCATTACAAAAAATCTGCAGGGACTTGTTTACATCAGCCGTCTCAGAAGGGAGGGGGGAGGAGGGGGAGACAGAGAGAAAAGCTCACACACAGATTTTTGTGTCTTTAGCAGAAATCAGCAGCTCAGAACTGGGGGAAGGAGACTGAATAGATAATAACAAGTATGAAAGGACTTGTTAGTCTCACCATGGGCAGCAACATATCAAAAGTTATGTTCGAGCGGAATACCCCTTTAATGTTAATGGAATTATCTGGGATTAGAAAAAAAAACGCAGCTTCTTTCTTGAAAAAACAGTGCCGCCCCTGTCCTCAGGTTGTGTGTGGTATTACAATTCAGCTTCACACAGGGCTCCATATTCCTGTAGGCACCACTTCTCATGTCTAGCATCCAAGGGCTCTGCGGCAAATGCAAAACTACTACTCCCAGCATTTTCCCCAGTGGTAGTTTTACAGCAGCTGCGGAGCCACAGCTTGCAGAACGCGGCTCTGTCTATTACAGTCCTTGACATCCATGAAGTAGACCCCAGTATTTCCTGTGTAAGATCATCTTCTGTACGTCTTGCAGCATTAAGCAGCCGTAATCTGTCGCCCTCCCGGGCTGGATGTTTTTACTTTATTACAAATTCAATATGTGTTACTCACGAGGCTGCGCTTTTACATGATTGCAAATCCAATATATACTGCTAAGTGCGGACAAGTGCTTCAATCTTCACCCGTCCCGGCTCTCTTAAAATGGGAACTTTTGTTAATCTTGTGCAAAAAGAAAATAAAAAAATACTTAAAGGGGTTCTCTGCTTTGTAAAACCACTGACTTGTTATGGGTATCTCTTATCAATAAGCTGGTCACAAAGCGTCCCTCTACCTGCACCCTCAGCGATCAGCTGTATCTGCTGTGGATCTGGTGTGTGTGACGGCACCCTTACATTGAGCAGTGACATGGCTCCCTATGCTGCCACCAGTGGCTGTGCTGGGAACTGCAGAGCTCCATAATCCCTACTATAGTTAGTACATAGACTGATACTGAGGTCTATATAATACATGTTTGTTATGGCAAATAAACCTTCAGAAAGTAATATAGATTTGTAATTTAATTCTTTTTAAAAATCTCTAGTCTTCCAGTACTTAAAAGCTGCTGTGTGTCCTGCAGGAAGTGGCGTGTTCTTTCCAGTCTGACACAGTGCTCTCTGCTGCCACTTCTGTCCATGTCAGGAACTGTCCAGAGCAGCAGGAAATCCCCATAGAAAACCTCTCCTGCTCTGGACAGTTCCTGACATGGACAGAGGTGGCAGCAGAGAGCACTGTGTTAGCCTGGAAATAATACACCACTTCCTGCAGGGCATACAGCAGCTGATAAGTATTGGAGGATGAGTTTTTTAAATAAAAGTAAATTACGAATCTATATAACTTTTTGATAAGTTATTTGAAAGAAAAAGATTTTTGCCGGTGTACCCCTATAAAGAAATGTAAAATAATAAAATAATTATTATTTATCTGCTGGAATAACCCTTTAACCCTTTAAATCTCTGGGTTATCTGTGTAATGCAGGACCGGAGGGGTCCCCCAGGGTCAGGAGAGGAGGATCTTGAATGCTTCTGAGGTTGCGGCTATTCTTTACATACCTGATTGTGTATTTTGTTTTATTTTGTCTCTTTTTTTTTTTTTTTTTTTTTTTTCCTTTCAGCCATTGGTTTAGTCCTGGAACAAGAAAGGATCACAGTCCGGTGAGTGCGACTACTACACAATGTATAGCTCTCTACTGCCTCTTCAGGGTCCATGGGTTACATTTTATTTAGTTCCTGAGTTCCTAGGGATCATGGGATACTAGAGGGCATCTGTTTGGGTTTATAAAACTGATCACCACCTTGTCGTTTTTTTCCTAAGTCTAGTACAGAGACTTATAAGAACTGTGAGCTCTTTCCTTTTAAAGGGGTTATCCCAAATTAGAAAAACATTGCTGCTTTCTTCTAAGAGCGCCACACCTGTCCTCAGGTGCGGTGGGGTATTACAACTTGCCTCCATACTCTTCAGTGGACCTGATCTGCAATGCCACACACAACCTGAGGACAAGAGTGCTATTTTTTTTTTTTTTTGAGGGAAGAAGTAGCTATGTTCTCTTAATTCTGCATAATGCCTTCAGCCTACAACCTACTTAACTACACAGGTTAACCCTCCAGCTGTTGCAAAACTACAATTCCTATCATGCCTGGACAGCATGATGGGAATTATTGTTTTGTTCAGCAGTTGGGAGCGTGACTATTAACTATTTAGATGCCATCAAAACTGACAGCAAATTTTAAATTGCTTGTAATATTTACCATCTGAGCCTCTTCTGTGCTTCGGATCTTGTCCACTCTCTGCAGCAATCAAGTCAAAATAAAATTGATCAATGCAACACCTATGTACTTCCTAGATCCCTATGAGCAATCAGTGCATTACTCATACAAGTCACATTGCATCTAGAAAAAAATTTAATAAAAAGTTATCAAAAAGTCACACATACCCACGTGAGGTACCGATAAAAATCAAAGATCATGGCGCAAAAAATAACACCTCAAATAGCCGCAGAGACCGAAAAATTAGAGTGTTTAATGGAACACATGTATTTTTTCTAAAGTAGTGAAATTAAAGCGACTCTGTACCCACAATCTGCCCCCCCCCCCCCCCCAAACCACTTGTACCTTCGGATAGCTGCTTTTAATCCAAGATCTGTCCTGCGGTCCGTTCGGCAGGTGATAAAGTTATTGTCCTAAAAAAATACTTTTAAACTTGAAGCCCCATGCCAAATGGGAGTATCTGTGCCCTAACTTTGCACAACCCCTCCATCCCTCCTCCCCACTCTCCTCATCATTAGGAATGCTCCCCCTTTTCCTCAAGAACAAAAGGATCATACATTGATATTCAGCGTGCCCGATCCTTCATTCAGCACATTCCCAGATACATAAACTGAAATCACAGGTTCGTATAACTTTTTTTTTTTTTTTTTTTTGGCGCCTGAGGCCTTATCTCCACATCCCGTCTACAGTCTGTATATACGGACAATGATACATGATACGTTATGTCTGTATATACGGACTGTGCATGAAACGTGGGAATCAGGCCATAGCATTCTATACTGATAGATTCAACTATAAAGCAGTGGTGTCTCCTGTGGGATCTTCAGGTGTGCCCCCTCAGAGGTGTAAGCTGCGCCCTATGCCTTCCTCTCATCCACAGGCGTCATCCAGGCTCCATCTCTGGTGTGAAGAATAAACATTTTGTACAATTTTTCAAAGCAAACAAATAGAAATGAAAAAATAAAAAAAATAAATCTTGTGTAGATGTAAGCATAAGAGTTGAAAGGATGCGGCTGGCTGCATTAGCCGGCTGTGTGGTCAGGGGTGCCGTCCGGCGGCAGCAGCAGCAGCGTGTCCTTTATATTCACCACCAGTGGAGAGCAGTGTATTCTCATAAATCAGCCCATTATTGTTTGGATATTTCTACATGACATTTTGTAGTGTTTTATATTCCAGGAGTGGAAGGGCGATCCTTCATCACATCTAAGATAAAGGTGTTCAGCGTCTCCTCTTATAATGTGCGCCACGCCGAGCCTCACCGGGGCAGAGTGGAGCGCTCTCCGGCTGTCGCCTATCACCTTGCATCTTAACTCTCCATCTCGCATTAACCGTCTCACTGCAAGAACAGGCAGATCCTTAGGGTCCTATTACACCGAGCCATTATTAACGATTAGCAATCGCAAAGGAGATTGTTTATCGTTAACCTGAAATCGTTCACCATATTACACAGAACGATAATCGTTAGATACAATCGTTACTATGATCGTTTATTCCTTCTGATCCCAGCAAAACAATGGACAATGTGCAATTACTTTGAACGATTAGTGAACAAATGCGGAACTTGAGCGAACGAATGTGGAATTAGAGCGAACAATTAACGATAATTTTAGGTTCAGATTTAAATCAACGATCAACGACATACAAATGATTTTTCGATCATTGCCTGCAATTATACAGAACGATTATCGCCTAAATTAGAACGATATAACGATTTTTCGAACAATAATCGTCCCGTGTAATAGGGCCCTTAGGAGTAGTCACTGTTCTGCCGTAATACATAGACAGGCCTTGTCATGACACTTTTTTACCTAAATTTTGTAAACTCAGCTCAAATGATCATTCCAGATTTGTCTTTTCTGAACTCCTTTTATCAAGCATGGTAAAGTCTCCTAGTAATACTAGAAAATAAAGTGAATTCCCATGCATTGTGTAAGCAATAAAATTTCCATTGGTATCTAAATATAATGGTATTTATAAATCATAATGACCGACAGACCGGACACATCGCTGCCCAAAATAAATAAAATAAATAGAATAGTCCTATAAACCACATTTTTTTCCCTTTTTTAAATATCCTACAAAAAAAATGTAAAAAGTTAAAAGTCTTGTAATGCATCACATTGTAAGATAAAGGGGAATTATCAGCAGGTTGGACAAATCTAACTTACTGATATGTCGCTATGGCACAGGAGACGTCGAGGATGAAGATCTGTCTCTTACCTTCCTCCTCTTTGCCATTCCTGTGCTGTTAGCAGTGTAATCCTCTGCCCGGAGCGCTGTTAGGAGCAATGCCCCACCCCCAGAGTGCCAAGAATGAGGTTATGTCTGTTACCTTCCTCCTCTGTGCCACTCTCATGCTGTTAGCAGTGTAATCCTCTGCCCGGAGCACCATTAGGAGCAATGCCCCGCCCCCAGGGTGCCAAGAATGAGGTTATGTCTGTTACCTTCCTCCTCCGTGTTAGAGCCCTATTCCACGGGGCGATTATCGTTCAGATTATCGGTGAATTGTTCGTTTGAAATGCAGTTAATGATTAACCACCGAACGAGAAATCGTTGATCGTTTAATAAGACCTGGACCTATTTTTATCGTTGCTCGTTCGCAAAACGTTCGCATTGAATAAAACGTTGTTCGGTCGTTCGCAGTAGTGACGAACACAATAGCGACGACAAGACGACCGCAAGAACGATCATAAGTAACAATTATCCTTCCATGTAAATGGGTGAACGACTTCAGGTCTTTCGCAATAGCGGTCGTTTGGATAGTTTATTGTTAAATTATGCGAACGATAATCGTCCCGTGGAATAGGGCCCTTACTCTCATGCTGTTAGCAGTGTAATCCTCTGTCCGGAGCACCATTAGAAGCACTGTCCCACTCCCGGGGTGTGAGCCGGCCCGCTCCTTTTAACCATAATCAATGGATTATCATTAGAAGGGGGTGGGACAGTGCTCCTAACGGTGCTCCAGACCGAGGATTACACTGCTAACAGCATGAGAGTGGCACAGAGGAGGAAGATAGACATAACCTCATTCTTGGCGCTTCCTGTGTTATAGGAACATAGCAGCAGGTTAATGGTTCCATTAAAAAAAAATTGTGGGAGGCGGTTATAATAAAAGAAAAAAAAAAAGTATCCACTAAAACTGGCCACAGCATCAAAGTAGTGGTGGAAAATATGACGGCTCGTACACCAGTGATCATACAGCTGTCCTGTGTCACTAAATTAGAGGGAAGCCTAGAAGGTCATTGGATGACGGCTGATCTTCCAGGAGGCTGTGACTTGGCTACACGTGGGATGCAAGGGCTGCAGTCCGTGATGTAAAAAAAAGAGGGAGGAGCCGTTTTTCAGCAGCACAGATTATTTCAGGAAAGTAGTCAGCTGATCTTGTGGCCGTTATTTACTGGGATATTTAAAGAGTTTCATGGAAGTTTTTAGTTCTGTTATCAAATTAACAAAAAAAAATAATAATAAAAAAAATAAACAACTTTTAACCTGTGAAATCCCGGTAAAGTTGTCTGGCTTCCCCTTGTCCTTGGATGTAACTTTGGACGGTGTCCCAGTCAATCCTCCCAATGTCAGAGCGGATCCTGCAGATAGCGGAGGCTGATAGGCAGACGGCGGGTGGAGGAGCGCTCCATCTATACGTCACCATCCAGACAGGCACCTGCCTCTGTGATATTATATGTCAACATGTCTGCCAGCCGAGGCCTCGTAATATTTTGGGTTTTCTTCCAGAATGCAGAACTCTGCTGTGTCCTCTATTATACACTTCAATAAATCAAGCAGGGGAATAAATCATGTCGGGGAAAGGTGTTCATGACCGACATAAAAAGTTTCTGCCAATCTGATGATCGACGGAGATGAAAGAGTTGGTGTGATAACTGTATAAGGAAAAACGTGCCAAATATTAGGAAATGCCATCTGTATATAGTGTTCCCTGTGCTGGAGATAAACTAACTGTCTGTCTATCTATCTATCTATCTATCTATCTATCTATCTATCTATCTATCTTCTATTTATCTATTATATATCTATTATCTATCTATCATCTATCTATTATCTATCTATATATTATCTATCTTCTATCCATCTATCTATTTATATATCATCTATCTATCTATTTATATATTATCTATCTATCTATTTATATATTATCCATCTATCTATTTATATATCATCTATCTATCTATTTATATATTATCTATCTATCTATCTATCTCCTATCTATCTATCTATCTATCTATCTCCTATCTATCTCCTATCTATCTATCTATCTCCTATCTATCTATCTCTATCTATCTATCTCCTATCTATCTATCTATCTATCTATCTATCTATCTATCTATCTCCTATCTATCTATCTATCTATCTATCTATCTATCTATCTATCTATCTATCTATCATCTATCTCCTATCTATCTATCTATCTATCTATCATATATCTATCTATCTTCTATCTATCTATCTATTATCTATCTATCTCCTATCTATCTATCTATTATCTATCTATCTATCTATCTATCTATCTATCTATCTCTCTATCTCTATCTCCTATCTATCCATCTATCTATCTCCTATCTATCTATCTATCTATCTATCTATCTATCTATCTCCTATCTATCTCCTATCTATCTATTATCTATCTATCTCCTATCTATCTATCTATCTATCTATCTATTATCTATCTATCTATCTCCTATCTATCTATCTATCTATCTATCTATCTATCTATCTATCTCCTATCTATCTATCTATCTATCTATCTATCTCCTATCTATCTCCTATCTATCTATCTATCTATCTATCTATCTATCTATCTATCTATCATCTATCTATCATCTATCTATCTCTCTATCTTCTATCCTTCTATTTATATATCATCTATCTACCTATCTATCTATTTATTATCTACTGTATCTGTCTGTCTATTGTTGTGATTGATTAGCGACATATAACGACCACAAATATGGTCGATCCTAATAGTAATCAGTGAATTCATTCCCTACGATACCGGTATTATCACTAGCGAGCGTTCGTTTTTGCAGGGTTTTGTACGGTAATCGCTCCGTGTAAAATAATAGGGCCATAGAAGAGCATTGCTAGGTGACACAGCGGCCGAATCAGATCAGAGAGTGACGTATATCAAACGCTGTGTGAACGGAGCCGTATCTGACCCTGGTGCTGCTGTCATTAGAGCAGACAGGCAGAATCGCTACAGTTCCATTCAGATAATATTGGGTTTTGTGTATTCACATAGTTGTGTTTTTGTTTTTTTTCTTATTTCAGCTTTTACGGGACACTCGTTCAGATCGAGGGCACAAGAAGAACTGTTCAGTCAAAACAGCCAGCAGGTGAGCAGCCGCAGATCCAGAGCCGTAAGCAGATGGTAATACATCCACCACATGCATGTGGTTTCAGCGGACACTACTACTTCTTCAGGGGGATTAACCCAAGATTAAATGGTATCACCCATCCATGTTAGGCTGGGTTTACACTGGGTTCACTTTTTGCAATCCATTTTTTTTTGCGAAAAACAGATGCATTTGTGTGCATCCATTTTGATCGGTTTTCCCATTGACCTCCATTATAAGATGGAAAAAACGGATCAAAACGGATGCACACACATGCATCCATTTTTTCTATCCGTTTTTCGGACGAAGAGAACGGATTGCAAAAACGTAGTTTGAACCCAGCCTTAGCGTGTTGCTGGCCAGCACATAAGTCACAGAAGCATGAACTATATATTATGCATTCCTCTCTTCATTGTAAAGATAAACACTAAAAGAATAGAATCAACTGGTGCCAGAAAGTGCCAGAGATTTGTCATTTATTTTTGTCAGAAAATCTCCAGTCTTCCGGTACTTATTAGCTGCTATATGCCCTGCAGGAAGTGGTATAGTCTTTCCAGTCTGGGGAGCAGGAGAGGTTTTCTATGGGGATTTGCTGCTGCTCTGGACAGTTCCTGACATGGACAGAGGTGGCAGCAGAGAGCACTGTGTCAGACTGGAATGAATACACCACTTCGGCAGGACATACAGCAGCTGATAAGTACCAGAAGATTGGAAATTTTTTAATAAAAGTAAATTACAAATCTCTGGCACTTTCCGGCACCTGTTGATTCTATTCTTTTGGTGTTCATCTTTATAATGATTTGGTTTGAAAGCAGAAAAACGTTTTCGCTGAAGTCCTCGCCTTTAAAGCATCGCCGTCACCGCACAAAACACTTTTGACATATCATAGAGACGTCATGCACACATGTCAGACATTTTGATCGGTTTGGTACTGATTGGCAGAATGAGTAAGGAGAGGAGCACGCCAAGCGCAATTCTCTCCTGACTCAGTGTCATGTGATCAGTCAGGCTCATAATGCTGACCCAGAGCGAAGAGCGGACCTGCAGCGTGGCCTTCTCTCCACTCGTTCTGACTGGCGATACAGATCTGAACACTCAACCATGAGAGTGGGAGGCTAAAATAGACAACTCTGCTGGAGTACAAGCTTCACTTAAAGGGGTTGTCCAGTGAAAATCTTTTTCTTTCATTTCAGCTGGTGTCAGAAAGTTATATAGATTTGTAATTTACTTCTGTTAAAAAATCTCAAGTCTTCCCATACTTATCAGCTGCTGTATGTCCTGCAGGAAGTGTTGTTTTATTTTCATTCTGGCGCAGTGCTCTCTGCTGACATCTCTGGCAGAGACAGGAACTGTCCAGAGCAGGAGAGGTTTTCTATGGGGAATAATAGAAAACCGAGACAGAGCTCCTGTCTCGGACAGAGATGTCAGCAGAGAGCACTGTGTCAGACTGAAAATAAAACAACACTTCCTGCAGGACAAACAGCAGCTGATAACTATGGGAAGACTTGAGATTTTTTAACAGAAGTAAATTACAAATCTGTATAACTTTCTGACACCAGCTGAAATGAAAGAAAAAGATTTTCGCTGGACAACCCCTTTAATTCCTTCTCCCATACAATGAAATAAGCGGGTTTATAGTGGGAGGTGAAATCATGGCAGAATATACTTAGAGAGGGGAGACATGAGGATGGGATCAGTTACTATAACCAACAACACTGGCCAATAAAGGGGTTTGTTTTGTGCTAAGCGTCTCTATGATCATCATGTGATCTGTAGTGATTGTTATTCACTGCGAGTTCTTTGTAAATGACTGCAAGCAGAGGTCTTGAGAATCCTGAGGAATTGAAGCAGAATGGGTGTTGGACAATGATGCAACTTTTCATTGTAAAAAAGAAAGAAAAAGCAGAATCCCCCTTTAACAACCACCAGGCGGACACTACATTCAGTTCTATCCAGATGGAGCGGGAATGGTTAAAGCGAGGATACTTCCCTGACCTTTGCCAAGGGGAGCTCAGGATTGGGCTATCGACCTCACTTCCCTTCATAATCATATTAGAAAACATCTTGAGAAAATTTGACATTCATCAAGACGTCTTATCTGTTCAGGGTCTGATGTCTTCCGATTGAATCCCAGTTATTGCAGATTTATTGACTGATGAAAAGCAGATTTTTCCCCTCTAAATATTAATAATAGACTGAACCAACGTGAGCCTGATTCCTGCAATAGACCTACCTAACACACAACTGCAATGTAATGTGGGGATTTTCACACCACCAGGAGCCGGTCAGTGTAGCGGCTTGGGGGCTTGTTTTTTGTGGGACAATAACACTATTGTATGGTTTAGTGAGTGCTAGTGAGGTTAGGAAAAGGAAAAAAAAAAAAATTGTGTTTTCTTTTATGACGTTCACCATGCAGCGTAAGTGATGGGTCGGTGCTATCACAGACATGCTGAATTTTCAGAAGTTGTTCTGTTTGTTTGTTTGTTTTTGTTTACAATATTCTCTAAATATTCTGTTTTTTTATGCATCAAGACAGATCAGATAACAATCTAATTTTGTATTTTAGTTGTAAGGGTGCGTTTACACTGAGGAAAACAGGCAGAAATTCCTAGCTGAATCCCCGCCGTGGACTCCGCTCGCAATCCCTCCTACCTCAATTCTTTGAACAGAGAGTAACTCAGAACTGGGGGAAGGAGGCTGAATAGATAATGACAAGTATGGAAGGAATAAGTCTCACCATGAGCAAAGTTATGTTTGAGCAGAATACCCCTTTAAACTTTACAGTCACACCAGCCATATAACAAACTACAATATTTCTGTTATTGCGGTCCATTATGTCTGTCAGTGTAACATTGACAGACATCCTTTTAATCCCAAATAGGGTTGCTAACATGTACCTTGTGTGCCATGACAACCCATGAGCATAGTTGTGTTTTATACGACCCGGGGAGCTGACTGGGAGCCCCCTCTATCTATTTAACTACTTAGATACCACAATGTCCACTGCCTGCAGCAAGTGCTCTGCGGGGATCTGAGTTATCTCCAATCCCGGCACAATTGGGGCAGGAGCCCTGATGTTTAAATCTGTTCTGAAAATGTATTGTATCTTTTGAGATCAGACTTCATGGTAGAAAGAAGTGGAAACTTCTATTATAAATGTGTCGGTGTCGGTCAATTGCACGGACATCTGCTTTTATATATCGGTCTTCCTACTGCCGCCAATCTTGTGAGCACAGTGGCAGCTTCTAGGAGATCATTGTGATGTATATATTCAAAGCCTTGCCTGGGACATATATACACTATATAGTGTGAACAAGGGTTAAAGCGATTGCGTCATGTTCCGGAGGCCGGCCGGACCGCTCCAGCCCTCCCTCATGCCGGCCCCCCTCCAGCACGTCATCAGATGAGCGAACTGTTCGGACTTTTGGTCCGAAAGCAGTTCGCTCTCTCGTCATGACTGTGATCCCGGCTTCATAGTTGCGCTCCCCGGAATATGCAGCCAGGATATTCCAGGGAATCAATGTTGAAATCCCTGGAATATCCTGGCCGCATATTCGCGGGATTGCAACTATGCGTCCGGGATCACAGGCATGATGTGAGAGCGCCTAAAGTCTGACGGTCCGCTCATCTCTAGTCATCAGCTGATCAGCCGCGATTGGCTGAGCATAACTGAAGATGACGTGTTCGACCTAAGATGGCGGCCGGGGTCGACAGTGATAGCGTGAGTATAATGCACCACACTTCCGGGGTGGGGGGAACACGGGGAAGGGGGCTATTCACTTAAATAACACACATTACAAAGTTGTATAACTTTGTAATGTGTGTTATTTAGTGAATAAATGTTAAATGCCGCACTACCCCTTTAAAGGAAATGTGTCACCTAAATTTTCTGTTACTGGTTAGAGTCAGATACTAAATTTTTTTCTTTTATTCTATTCTGTTTCTAACTTTTATTTATTTCACTTTTTGTACATTGTTATGGGGGCTGCCATATTGCCTAGGCTGTTCTTAACAGCATTTAGTCACATGCTTTACAGCAAGTCTCATGGACATAGATGACAATAGAC